>NC_058409.1:29034311-29241583 GCF_002201575.2 Neomonachus schauinslandi | reverse complement strand
CCTGAGCCGAAGGCAGTCGCTTAACCAACTGAGCCACCCAGGCGCCCACTCAGTATTTCTTTTTAAGGACTGTAAAGTAGAACTGTGGTTTCTAGTCTTTTTTTACTTCTAGTGCATACCCATTTATTTATTTAGATTTATTTTTTTTCTTTTGTTTTTTAAAATTTTTATTTAAATTCAGTTAATTAACATATAATGTGTTATTGGTTTCAGAGCTAGAGGTCACTGATTCATCAGTCTTATATAATCTTTTTTTTTTTTTTTAAGATTTTATTCATTTGTGAGAGAGAGTAAGAGACAGAGAGCATGAGAGGGAGGAGGGTCAGAGGGAGAAGCAGACTCCCTGCTGAGCAGGGAGCCCGATGTGGGACTCGATCCCGGGACTCCAGGATCATGACCTGAACCTAAGGCAGTCGCTTAACCAACTGAGCCACCCAGGCGCCCAGTCTTATATAATCTTATATAATCCCAGTGCTCATTATATCAGGAGCCCTCCTTAATGTCCATCACCCAGTTTATCCCATCCCTCCTCCCCTCCCCTCTAGTAACCTCAGTTTGTTTCCTGTGATAAGAGTCTCTTATGGTTTGTCTCCCTCTCTGATTTTGTCTTGTTTTATTTTTTCCTTTCTTCCCCTATGATCCTCTGTTTGTTTCTTAAATTCCACATATGAGTGAGATCAAATGATAATTGTCTTTCTCTGACAAGATTTATTTTAGAGAGAAAGAAAGCACCTACTGGGAAAGGGAGGGGCGGGGGGGGACAGAGAGAGCCTTAAGCCTTCTACTGTGTGTTGAGTGGAGCCCCCACGGGGCTCCATCTCACCAGGTCCGAGATCACAACCTGAGCTGAAACCAAGAGTCAGACACTTAGCTGACTGCACCACCCAGGCACCCATTTTTATTTTTAACGTTTGTCTATTTTTCAGGATCTAAGGACACCTTTTTTTTAAATTTTTAAGTAATATCTACACCCAGGGTGGGGCTTGAACTCCCAACTCTGAGATGAAGAGTTGTATGCTCTATCGATTGAGCCAGTCAGGCACCCCTAAGGACATCTTTTAATTGTCCTAAGCCTTATAATTAATATTCAAATTTGTGTCTATGTGGCACATCTCTACTACTTTAATTGTTCATAAGAGTTTTCCGAGGCACCATTATTGGTCACACTTAGCATTTCTACAGCCTTATATATTTTTTAAATGACTTTTTTCAAAGATTTTATTTATTGGGGCTCCTGGGTGGCTCATTTGTTAAGTGTCTGCTCTCGGCTCATGTCATGATCCCAGGGTCCTGGGATTGAGCCCCACATCGAGCTCCCTGCTCGGCGGGAAGCCTGCTTCTCCCTCTCCCCCTCCCCCTCCTTGTGTTCCTGCTCTCCCTATCTCTTTCTCTGTCAAATAAATTAAAAAAAAAAAAAAAGATTTTATTTATTCATTTGAGAGAGAGACAGAGAACGAGCAGGGTTGGGGGAGAGGGAGCGGCATGGGCCTCCA
Organism: Neomonachus schauinslandi; assembly: GCF_002201575.2. Taxonomy (NCBI): domain Eukaryota; kingdom Metazoa; phylum Chordata; class Mammalia; order Carnivora; family Phocidae; genus Neomonachus; species Neomonachus schauinslandi. Next base: position 29,240,090 of record NC_058409.1, on the reverse strand, counting down.
TCCCAGGACTCCGGGATCACGACTCCAGCTGAAGGCAGCTGCTTAACCAACTGAGCCACCCAGGCACCCCTCAAATAACTTTTTAAAGGTGAAATCTGGATATCCTAGATAATAGCTGTTCTTGAATCAAATTAAATTGTAAACCCCAAGACAAAATGAATCACACTAATTTGATAAATATCATATTAAAAATAGTATAAGAACACTTTTAAGTAAAAATGGCATATTATTTAATTTTTAAAAAATATTTATTTAGAGGGGGAGGGGCAGAGGAAGAGGGAGAGGGACATGCAGACTCCAGGCTGAGCGTGGAGCCCCACACAGGGCTCAGTCTCACAACCCTGAGATCATGACCTGAGCCGAAATCAAGAGTTGGACGCTTAACTGACTGAGCCACCCAGGTGTCCCAAAACTTTGAAATTTTAAAGTGTATTTCTTTTCTGAGGAGGTACTAAGTCATAAGATTCAAAATTCAAAATGGTACACAGTGTCTTCCATCACTATACCGCATCTCCCAGTGTTAGCATTTTCTTAGAGTTTCATTTCTTGTGTTTCTCTAGCATTAATTTTCTTTTTTTTTTTTTTAACGATTTTATTTATTTATTTGAGAGAGAGAGAGAGCATGAGAGGGGGAGGGTCAGAGGGAGAAGCAGACTCCCTGCCGAGCAGGGAGCCCGATGTGGGACTCAATCCCGGGACTCCAAGATCATGACCTGAGCCGAAGGCAGTCGCTTAACCAACTGAGCCACCCAGGTGCCCCTCTAGCATTAATTTTCTTATGTTTTTATTTTTAAAAATTTATTTATTTATTAGAGAGGGGGACAGAGCACAAGCAGGGGGCAGGGGTAGGCAGAGGAAGAAGCAGGCTCTCTGCTGGAGCAGGGAGCCCGATGTGGGACTCGATCCCAGGACCCTGGGATCATGACCTGAGCCGAAGGCAGACATTTAACCGAGTGAGCCACCTAGGTGTCCCTCTAGCATTAATTTTATATACATGAACAAATACATGTTTTCTTTATCCCCCTACTTTTTAAACATAAATGGTTTTATACTATATGTATCATTCTTCATTTTGCCACTGCTTCTCTTTTTTACTTTAACTTAGTATATATGAAGCTTTCACTCCTTTTTTTTTAAGCGGCTGCATGGTATTGATACAGATACACCATAATTTATTTAACTGGTACTTTTTTTTTTTAGATTTTATTTATTTGTCAGAGCGAGAGGGCACATGTGCACAAGCAGGGGGGAGCTTCAGACAGGGAGAGGCAGGCTCCCTGTTGAGCAAGAAGCCCGATTCGGGACTTGATCCCAGGACCGTGAGATGACGATCTGGGCCAAAGGCAGACACTTAATGGACTGAGTCACCCAGGCATCCCTGGTACTCTGTTTTTTTTTTTAAACTGGTACTCTATGGGTGCCTGGGTGGCTCAGTTCGTTAAGCATCTCCCTTTGGCTCGGGTCATGATCGCAGGATCCCCAGATTGAGCCCTGCGTCGGGCTCCCTGCTGGAGGGGGTGGGGGAGCCTGCTTCTCCCTCTCCCACTCCCCCTGCTTGTGCTCTCTCTCTGTCAAATAAATAAATAAAATGTTTAAAATAAATAAATAAATAAACTGGTACTCTATTGTTGGACATTTGCTAATACAGATATAACCTTGCATAGTTATATATTAACTGAAAGCAGAATTACTGGGTCAAAGAATGTATGTGTTCCTAGAGTTTAATAAATATTTCAAATTGCCCTACTCAGAGATTGTTTCACTTTATACTCCCATCGGTAATATATCAGAATGCCTCTTCTTTTATGTCCTGGTTGTAAGGTATTTTTGATGTTTGACAGTATTATAAAAGGTGAGAAATAGTTCTCATGTTTTTCATTTACATTTATCTTATGATGAGTGAGGTTGAATATCTTTGTGTGTTAAAGAGCCACTTGTATTTTTTTTTTTTTTAAAGATTTTATTTATTTATTTGAGAGAGAGAGAGCACATGACGGGGGAGGGTCAGAGGGAGAAGCAGACTCCCTGCTGAGCAGGGAGCCCGATGGGGGACTCGATCCCGGGACTCCAGGATCATGACCTGAGCTGAAGGCAGTCGCTTAACCAACTGAGCCACCCAGGCGCCCTGTATTTCTTTTTTTGTAAACTGCTTTTTCTCATTTTTCTGTTTATTAGTCTTTCTCTTTAATTGGGGGAGGGCTCCTTATATATTAAGACTTTATTTATTTATTTTTAAGATTTTATTTATTTGACTCAAGCAGGGGGAGCAACAGAGGGAGAGGGAGAAGCAGGCTCCCTGCTTGGCGGGAAGCCTGCTTCTCTCCCACTCCCCGTGCTTGTGTTCCCTCTCTCACTGTGTCTCTCTCTGTCAAATAAATAAAATCTTTAATTCTATGATTTCTTCTAGTACTTTCATGGTTAAATTTTTAAAAAATTTATTTTATTTATTTTTTTAAAAGATTTTATTTATTTAATTGATAGAGAGAGACAGCAAGAGAGGGAACACAAGTAGGGGGAATGGGAGAGGGAGAAGCAGGCTTCCCGCCGAGCAGGGAGCCCGATGCGGGGCTCGATCCCAGGATCCTGGGATCATGACCTGAGCCAAAGGCAGTCGCTTAACCAACTGAGCCACCCAGGCGCCCCTTTTTTTAATATTTAAATTGTTGATACATTTGGGGCTTTTCTTGGTCTAAGGTATAAATTATGGATCAAACTTTATTTTTTGCTGATAGCTATCCATATAACTGTTGAACTTGAAAAGAGCTGTGTGATACCATTATTTCATCACAAATTTTAAGAACTTTTTTCTTTTTAAAGTTACCTAGTTTTTCAGAGCACCTGGGTGGCTCTGTTGGTTAAGCGTCTGCCTTCGATTTGGGTCATGGTTTCAGAGTCCTGGGATTAAGCCCCACATCAGGCTCCCTGCTCAGCGAGGAGCCTGCTTCTCCCTCTCCCTCCCTCTGCTCCTTCCCCGAACTCATGCTTTTTCTTTCTCTCTCTCAAATAAGTAAATAAAGTCTTTCAAAAATATTAAAAAATAAAGTTACATAGTTTTTCAACCACATAGAGAAGTGTGGAGAATAATATAGAGCATCCATGTACCCAGCCTGGATTTAACAGATCTTAATATTTCGTCATGTTTTCTTTGGATCTTTTTCAAGACTTAAAAATTTTATTTATTTGAGAGGAGAGCGAGTGAGCTTATATGAGCAGGGAGAGGAGCAGAGGGAGAAAGACTCTCAAGCAGGCTCCGAGCTCAGCAGAGGGCTCAATCTCAGATCCCTCAGACCATGACCTGAGACGAAATGAAGAGTTGGACCCTCAACTGACTAAGCCACCCAGGTGCCCTTCTTTGGATCTTTTTCAAGAAATAAACATAGACACAATTAAAGTCACGCACTCTTCCTTGATCCCATTCTAGTCCTGTTTTTATTTTTGCCTGGGTTTTTTTTTTTTTTTTTTTGTCTTTATAGCTTTTAATTAATAGGTTCCATGATTGCATCATAGAAAGTTGTGTCATTTTTTTTTTCAGTTAATATTATGTGGTATATATTTTCCATTTCACCACATATATTTTATAATTATTTTTATGGTCTATTTAGTATTTTGTAGAGGTGAAATGCCGTAAGTTAAACATCCCTTGCAGGCATTTAGAAAAAACCTAACTGTTTGTCAGTCTGATCAAGTCTACGTGGTGCTTTCTTCTTGATACTTGCTTCTTTGTTAGATTATTTTTTATTAATACATTCCTAGGAGTTGTATTTGTGGATCAAAAGATAACTTTAGTCTGGAATACATTACAAATTGCTTTTCAAAAGATATATCTCTTCTAAAAGAACCAAAATCAACATAAAAATGCTTGCCCAAATGAACAGAAATGATAATGTACTAGGTTCTAATACCTTCACTTCACCCAGGAAATATATCACCAAGGAAAACTTTTTCGCAATGATTCTTTCCCTCTAAATGAAATTCTTTTATTTGTCAGAGCACAAGTAGGGGAGCGGTAGGGGGAGAAGCAGGCTCCCCACTAAGCAAGGAGCTCGATGCGGGACTCAATCCCAGGACCCTGGGATCATGACCCGAGCCAAAGGCAGATGCTTAGCCAAATGAGGCACCCAGGTGTCCCCCCTTAAGTGGTTGTGTCATTTTCCATAGTCACATGTTTCAGAACACTTCCTGATGGCAGTTTATCATTCTAAATTTTGTCTCCAAACCTTGAACTCTTAGCATACTTCCCCCCACCACCCTTTTTCCCCTCCTATTTAGTGTGTAATAGCCTTTTCTCATTTTGTGTAGGGTATCAGTTAGCAGAGCTATCAAGCCGTTTGCAGAACCTGGCCGCCCTCCAGACTGGTTCTCTCAAAAAGTAAGTTCCCAAGCAAGTGCTGTTTTATCTTTTTTTTTTTTTTTTTTAAGATTTTTATTTATTTGAGAGAGAGCGAGTGAGAGAGCACAAGAAGGGGGAGCTACAGAGGGAGAGGGAGAAGGAGAAGCCGACTCACCACAGAGCAGGGAGCCCGCTGCGGGGCTTGATCCCTGGACCTTGGAATCGTGACCTGAGCTGAAGGCAGACGCTCAACAACTGAGCCACCCAGGAGCCCCGCAAGTGCTGTTTTAGAGCAATCTTAGAGATGTGAAGTGGGTTTCCTTCCAGGCCCTGCCCTTTAATCACAAGGCTTTTATACCGTGAATAGGAAGCATAGTTGAGAATACCTTTTCATTTTTCCCACTGTTTGCCAATTCATCCATGTATGTTCATGTTGTAAACTTTTCTTATCTGTGTAACATAACATGTAAGAGTCTAAGCTTGGGAGTTAGAAGATCTGGAATATGACTCCATTTAGAATCTTTGAACCATGATTCTCAGTTTTCTCATTTGTAAAGTAGAGATAAAAGTTGCTTCAGGATTGTTGTAAAGTTTTAGTCGAGGTAATACCCATAAAGCATTTAGCACATTGCCTTGCATATGGTGATTACTCAGTAGATATTAACTGTAAATATTGGCTATTGGGTTGTTTTTCCCCAAATATATGAATTCTAGGTCAGAAGACTCCTTTTCTGTGTCCTGGTATTGAGTTTGTTTGTTTGTTTTTTTTAAGATTTTATTTATTTGAGAGAGAGCATGAGAGAGAGAGATCACAAGCAGGGGTGGCTGGAGGGAGAAGTAGACTCTCTGCTTGGCAGGGAGCCTAATGCGGGACTCGATCCCAGGACCCTGGCGTCATAACCTCAGGTGAAGGCAGGTGCTTAACCAACAGAGCCACCCAGGCGCCCCCTGGTATTAAGTATTTTTAACTGATATGACTGCAGAGTAATTTGCCCTCCTAGAAAGCACTCATACCTTACATATAGTTTTCCTTTCTAAGCCTTAGTCTGATATGGTAAAACTTCGAAAGGTTGTTCCTTTCCAGGCTTGCTCATCATATTTTTACTTTTTTTCCATAGCATTGTGCTTCCCAGTACTCAGAGCTTCTAGAGACCACTGAGACCCCAAAGTGAGTACAAAGCCAGTCATTCAAGCCACATCTCTTTAGTGGAAAGTGTTCACTGAGGATGTCTGGTTTATATTTATTAATATTATTGGGTGATTAAAAATAGAGCAGAAGTTATCTATGGTTAAATGGTGGAGAGGTTCAAAGAAAGCAGTTGAGAGTGGGAACATGTTCTTTTATTCAAATGTATGTTTTTGTTTTTAAATTTTCTACAGACGGAAACGGGGTGAAAAGGGAGAAGTGGTCGAAACCGTTGAAGATGTCATTGTTCGGAAATTGACTGCTGAACGAGTTGAGGAACTAAAGAAAGTGATAAAGGAAACCCAAGAAAAATATAGGTACTTATCAGAGAGAATACCAGGTGGTTAGGAGAGACCAAAGGGGCTGACTTACTATACTGGTCAAAATTTTTTAAATAGTAGACTAAAAAACCCAGGTAACTTATTTCTCTTTCTAGACGGCTGAAAAGAGATGCAGAACTAATTCAAGCTGGGCACATGGACAGCAGACTGGATGAGCTTTGCAATGACATTGTGATGTGGGTTATATTGTTCTTCCTTTTGTACACCTCTCCCTCGTTTTACCCCCTTTTCACCTCAAGTAATCTGGCTTATCTCCTCCATCTGCCATCCCTTTAGACGTGAATGATTCTGGAAGGGAAAAGCTGCAGAGTGGCCTAGTAGCAGGGAGGGGGGAGTGACTTGTAGAAGGTAATGTGATAGAATATTTCAATGTGAAGACATAACTTAGTTTTAACTTGAAAGGTGTTTCAGTTTGCCTACGAAGAACTGGTAGTTAGGCAGTACACTAAAAATTTTCCCGTTTTGGGGGGGCCCGGCTAGCCAGTCAGTAGAGCATGCGACTCTTGATCTTGGGGTTGTGGGTTTGAGTCCCACATTGGGTGTAGAGATTACCTAAAAGTAAAATCTTAAAAAAAAATTTTAGGGGCACCTGGGTGGCTCAGTCGTTAAGCGTCTGCCTTCGGCTCAGATCATGATCCCGGGGTCCTGGGATCGAGCCCGGCATTGGGTTCCCTGCTCGGCGGGAGGCCTGCTTCTCCCTCTCTCCACTTCCCCTGCCTTGTGTTCCTGCTCTCGCTGTCCCTCTCTGTGTCAAATAAATAATTTTTTTTTTTTTAAAATATTTCCTCTTTTGCTGGTAAAGATTCTTTTTTAGGCTTTTCCTTGTGCTAGCCTGGCAAAAAATTTCCTTGTAAGGGCACTGTGACCTACAGAGGAACTAGAGCTGGCTAGGATCATACTCTTACTTCCCTCTTTAGGAAAAAGAAATTGGAGGAAGAGGAGGCTGAAGTAAAGAGGAAGGCTACGGATGCTGCATATCAGGGTAAACTGCATCTTTTGACTGTTTAACAATTAACTATACAGTACTGCATGCTAGTAACAGTTGAAGACTACCTTGTAAGATAGAATCCACTGATGCCGATTTACTTGTGCACTTTTCTATGTCCTCTTCTCTTTTACCAGAATAAAAACATCACTTTCTATCCAAGGAAGAAGCTCTTGGAAAATGAGTTCTGCTCAGTTCTCACTAGACTTTGGGTCCTTTTAGGACACAAAGGCTTTATAATATAGATGTTGAACATCATTAAGTTTTTAGAATTCAAAGCCCTGTAAGAAGATTAAAAATAGCCCACTCATTGGATAAGAACTTAAGCATTTGTAAGTCTAGGAATACATGCTCTGAGCCAGTGAGGTCTTTTCCTCTTGTTAAAAGCAGAAACTTAAAAACTTGTTGAAGAGGATTTGAGGAATGTTTAAACCACTTTCCTACTTCAAGGACCTTTGAGATAGTTCAGTGAGTTTGCTTATAAGTTACCTGTCTCCCAGAAGTGTTAAAGATTTCTAATCCAAACTCATAATGCTGCTTTAATTATGCAGCATCCCCATTTATCCTTTATTATAACAGAGTAGTGTCTACTTCCATTTATTTAATCTTGAAGACTTAGTAGTTGTTGTCTTTTATGTTCTAGCTCGTCAAGCAGTAAAAACACCCCCTCGGAGATTACCCACCGTGATGGTCCGCTCTCCTATAGATTCTGCCTCCCCAGGAGGTGATTATCCACTTGGAGACTTGACTGCAACCACTATGGAAGAGGCCACCTCTGGAGTGAGTATATTTTTACTGCAGGAATTGATCAGCAAAGGGGCAATAAGCCAGCAGAGAGCTGAGTGATGAGGAAACCACTTTTGGCTTAGAGGCATTTTCCTCTCTTGGTATGAATGCTGAAGGCTTAATTTACCATGTTCTGTGCTCTAAGATAAGGATGGACCTAAAAACATTGAGCCTTTTGACCTTTTGGGAGATAGGTAAAATATTACATTACGGAATTGTTTGTAAGTAAACTAGTCTTATAAAAGTCCTTCGGGAGGAAGCGATAGTTTTCTTGTAAATAGAATATTGGTAGTGGTTAAGCAGATTGTAAAAAGCAGGTTGGGTGGAATGTTTGGGTCATTCTGGGTTTTAGTGGGTGGAAGAGAAAAAACTGGAGAAGAAAGGAGTGGCTGAGAGCAGGAGGGGTAGAGGGTTTCTGGGCAATTTCACTCAGGACTAATAAAGTAATAGACACACTAACCCATCCGGATTAGTAGGGAACCTTCCAGAGTTTGAGAAGTCAGATAAAGGTTCTCTGTTGTCTCTTAGGTAACCCCTGGGACTTTGCCGAGTACCCCAGTCACCTCGTTTCCTGGGATTCCTGACACCCTTCCTCCAGGCTCTGCACCCTTAGAAGCCCCCATGACCCCAGTAACAGATGATTCACCCCAGAAAAAGATGCTTGGACAGAAAGCAACTCCACCCCCCTCCCCTCTGCTGTCAGAGCTCTTGAAGAAGGGCAGCCTCCTGCCTACTAGCCCCAGACTGGTATGGAGACTTCTGTGGGTGTTTGAGAGCTGTGGTGATTTAGTACTTTGGAAGGGAGTGCCTGGGACCTAAAATATGACATGGAAAAAAAAAAAGTTCAAAAGAGAAAGAGAGCTCCTAATTAAATGTTAATTTAAAAAACAAAAACAGAAACAAAAAACCAGTAAGTTGATAGTATCCTTGGGTCCTGAGTTATCTGAAACCACAATTATTTCAGTTCTCTTCTCCGGAGAACTCTTGTCAAATAAGTTTTAAAAATTAGAGCTTCCCTTGGGTCTGAAATTATTCTCTTTGGATATTAACTTCATGAAGTTTGGTCAACTGCTAGAGCTTTTTTTGGGAAGTGGTAGTAAAGGAAAGCTTGAGTGTAGCCTTCACCTCTATTCTTCCCTGGTAGGTCAATGAGAGTGAAATGGCTGTGGCTTCTGGCCACTTGAACAGTACAGGTGTCCTCCTGGAGGTAGGCGGGGTTCTTCCCCTGATACATGGTGGGGAAATGCAGCAAACACCCAACACTGTTGCGGCCTCCCCTGCTGCCTCAGGTAAGTCAACACTTTTCCGTTACCTACTTGACTTCACAGACTTCACAGTTGATCTTAGTGTTGACTGTCTTTGGTTTCTAGCCTTCAGTAGTAAGCACCTGTCAATCGTAAATGTGAAGCCCAACTTTTTTTGGTGCTACTTTACCTGTTAAACCGCATAGTGCCCCAGATTGTAAATCCATTCTTATCTTCAAAGTACTGATAGCTCTGGATGACCACAGCATAGATACTGATGAGAAGAGTGAGGTTAGTAGTGAAGCTGCTTCCCTGGGGCTTACAAAATTATGGAAAGTGCTAGGGATACCTGAGGTTATAGTACAGGGGATTGAGATTTGAAGCCAGAAAACTGGATTTAGGTGTCAAGCCTGCCACATACTGATTTTGTGGCCTTGAATAGATGATTTAACTCGTGAACCTCAGTTTCCTCTTTTATTAATTGTAGTGTGTACTTCACAAGGATGTTATGAGAATTAAGTGAGATAGAAAAAGTAAAGTAATAAAAAAAAGCTTTACAAAATATTAAACCTTAGATATGGATATTTGAATGGTGTTGAGTTTGGGTGGTTTATAGCATGCTTAACTGCAGAAGTGACATCTGTTCATGCCAGTTTTTCATGATTTTGTTGTTACTGTTAAATTTTCTTCTGGGGTTAAAACTACCACCAATTTTTCACACACATTGTGTGTTCTAGTGCTTCGGGTCATACCTAACCTGGAAGAAGATCTTTATTAGTAAGGTTGGCAAAAGTAAGGATATAGATAATGAGCTTATTCGACAAGAGGAGTTTCTTTCATTCTTTGAGACTAAAAATTTTCTTGGTTGAGTCTTAAATTGGCTATTGCTTCTTGTTCACGTGCTTTCCTCTTACCTCATTTTGTGTACCTCTTTGTTAGGTGCTCCCACTCTTTCCCGGCTTTTAGAAGCTGGTCCTACACAGTTCACCACTCCTCTTGCTTCCTTCACTACTGTTGCCAGTGAACCTCCAGTTAAACTTGTGCCACCCCCTGTAGAGTCTGTGTCCCAGGCTACCATTGTCATGATGCCTGCGCTGCCAGCACCGTCCTCTGCTCCAGCTGTCTCCACTCCTGAGAGTGTAGCTCCAGGTGCGTCCCTGACCCACGCCCTGAGCAGCCACTAGGTCCAAAATTTCATTTTGAGCTTCAGTCAGAGAAAGCTGACCCAAGAGAATCAACTCCAATTCAGATGCTTCTGTTTCCGTTCTCCACGGACATGTACCGTCTTTGTCCTTAGAAAAACAAGAATTTGAGAAGATGTGGGTGGGCATTTATGTGTTGGGGGAAAAGGATTAAGTATACAAATATGAGTGGGCGTGAGAATGTGTTCTCACTCTACTTTCTAGATAAAATTGGGGAGAAGAAAACATACGAAGATGTAGAACTAAGATAACTTTTTCTAAGCTTAAGTGTGTGCGTACTTGACACCTGTCTATAGCCTTGGTTGATGTCCAGGTGGTCACTTGGTATCAAATGAGGTTCTGAAATGCTTTTCTCTTCCTGTTATTCAGTGAGTCAGCCTGACACTTGTGTTCCAATGGAAGCTGTGGGGGACCCACATACTGTGACTGTTTCCATGGATAGCAGTGAAATCTCTATGATCATCAATTCTATCAAAGAAGAGTGTTTCCGATCAGGGGTAGCAGAGGCCCCTGGGGGATCAAAGGCTCCCAGTATAGATGGGAAGGAAGATTTAGATCTGGCTGAGAAGATGGATATTGCTGTGTCCTACACAGGTGAAGAGCTGGACTTTGAGACTGTTGGAGACATCATTGCCATCATTGAGGACAAGGTAACTATTCAGCAAAGCCCAAAAGAATCTCTCATGAGTCCTCCGTAGGCCTCTCTCCTCAGCTTCTCCTTGCTTCTTGTAGTAAGAATTATGTAAACAGCAGTTCTGCTTCTGTCCGTCTCCATCTCTTTAGTCCCAGAGCCCTTTGGTGCTCACATTGGTCATCTCCCCAGCCATCCCTGTGTTTCTGGTTTGCTCAGGACAGGAGTCTGTCCATTGGTTGCTTCTACTATATGGAGAAAATGGAGAGAGAAGCTACAGATTGAGGCCATTTCATTTGGTGCTAACAGAATTGAGGGACTTGGGCTTATTTCTGTGACTTCAACAGTGTGTGTATTATGGGACAGGTGGATGATCATCCTGAAGTGCTGGATGTGGCAGCAGTAGAAGCGGCGCTGTCATTCTGTGAAGAGAATGATGATCCCCAGTCCCTGCCTGGCCCCTGGGAGCACCCTATCCAGCAGGAGCGGGACAAGCCAGTATCTCTCCCTGCACCAGAGATGACAGTCAAGCAGGAAAGGCTGGACTTTGAGGAAACAGAAAACAAAGGAATCCATGAACTGGTAGACATCAGGGAGCCCAGTGTTGAGATTAAAATGGAACCTGCAGAACCAGAACAAGGCATCTCAGGTCCTGAAATAGTAGCTGGAGTTGGTCCAGCCACAAGTATGGAGCCACCAGAACTCAGGAGTCAGGACTTAGACGAGGAACCTAGAAGTATTGCCACTGGAGAGATTGCTGAAGCAGATGTTTCCAGTGGGAAAGGCGATGAGACTCCACTTACAACTGTGAAGACAGAGGTATTTAAAATCAGGGGTTGGGAGGATGAAGGGTTATACCTTAGGTAAGAAGTGACTGTTTAGGCCTTTGGTTTTCCTCTTGCATTCCTGCATTCTCACATGGTTGATGTGTCCAAAGCCCACAGGTGTGATCATTGCTATATAAGCTTATCCCGTTCCTTGAAAGGTGACCATTAGATTCCTGTTATGTGGGCAGGACTAATTTCTTCTGTAGTCTCGTCATTGAAAAATAAACTGTCAGCTGAAGTGATGTATCGGTACTTAGGGTGTTTATTCTTTTTGGTCTTCAGGCATCTCCTGAAAGCATGTTGTCTCCATCCCATGGCTCCAATCCCATCGAAGATCCTTTAGAGGCAGAGACTCAGCACAAGTTTGAAATGTCAGGTAAATAATAAGGCCAGGAAATCTGTACTCTGTAACTAACTTGAAATCCTTCGCTTTGGCTTCTGAGGGATTGTGGGTTGTGGGCAAGTAGAGGAGGTAGAATAGGTCAGCATGGAAAGGAGAGCTGCAGGGGATTATTGTCCATAGGAAGGGGAAGGCTAAGGTGGAAAAATCTTCAGGTAGTCTTTCTCTCCTCTGCAGACTCATTGAAAGAAGAATCAGGGACTATTTTTGGAAGCCAGATAAAGGTATTTCAGACTTTTCTTTATTCCTCTTGCTGTGTGACTAGATTTCCCAATAGCACTACCTTTTTAATGAGTTACAGTAAACGTGCATCTTATTTTCTGAGATGAGACTGGTAAGGAGTTGCATGGGGAAAAGTTGCAGTGGACAGTTAGGCATACTGGCAGTACTGTGGCCACATGTGCTTCCCATTTGAAAGAGTTTGTGAACATCACACAGAGCTTTCTTATGCACATAATGCACAGCGAAGCTTTGAGATCTCCAGAGTGATTTGGAGTAAATAGGGATGCCAGAGTCAGGGAGAACATACAAGAAATCAGATTATTAGTTACACTATCCAAGGAAAATTATCCAGAATTTTCTTTTTTAGAATTACTAAAGTAGTAGTAACAAACATTTAAAGTAATGCGATGTGAGCTTGCTCCATCAGAGGAGACGCAAAATAAAAACTATTTTTGATAACTTTGTATCCAGGGTCAGAGTTCCTCTCAAGAGCAAGGGGAAAGAAGGAACGCCTCTTAGCTTAGTCATAAGTAAGTAGCTTTTTTTTTTTTCTTCCTTTTAAAAAGATCCTGGGTCTTACTCTTTGTCCAGGTTCTATATTACTTAAACAGTGAGTGTACATTAGATGGTAGTATAAGTGATAGAGGGCTCAGTCAGGACGCAGTGTGAGGCCATTTTCTAGAACTGATCTAACCCAAAAGATCGTGTTTAATGATGCTTTGCTGGATAGCTTTGCTTGCATTTGTTGACCGGAGCACACTGTGTCTAAGGATGCCCCAGGTGAGGATGAGGAGGAAGATGGAGTCAGTGAAGCGGCCAGCCTAGAGGAGGCTAAGGAAGAAGATCAAGGAGAAGGATATTTGTCAGAAATGGATAATGAACCCCCTGTGAGCGAGAGTGATGATGGCTTTAGCATTCACAATGCTACGCTGCAGTCCCATACACTGGCAGACTCCATCCCCAGCAGTCCTGCATCTTCACAGTTGTGAGTATCTGAGATTCTTCTTTGAGGTCAAGATAGTGAAGATGAGAAGTAGGAGAATATCTTTTCCTTCAGTCTTACTTTTTCATCTTCACTTTCTTGGCCTGGAACTAATAGTTGACAAAAAATGATTAGGATTTTTTTTTTTTTTTTTGGACTTATGCCTAGTGGGACCCCTTTGTTTCTTTTATTTCAGCTCTGTCTGTAGTGAAGATCAGGAAGCTATTCAGGCACAGAAAATCTGGAAGAAAGCTATCATGCTTGTATGGAGAGCTGCAGCTAATCATAGGTGAGTTTTACCAATCAGTAGGAACATTTTCTCCTGCTCCTCCTCAGTGTTAGTGACTAGGAAAAAGTCTGGATGTGTTTATATGGGATTGGGGGCTTTGACTTTTACAACCTTCAGCTACTTAAATCAGATGCACTCAACCTCTGCTTCTGAAGGATAAGTCAGTAATTGCACCTTACTCTTTTTGGACAGATATGCCAATGTCTTCCTGCAGCCTGTTACAGATGATATAGCACCTGGCTACCACAGCATTGTACAGAGGTAAGCCATTATCCTTTCAGCATGCTGACTTGCCTGAATTGTAAGTTGTTCAGTCTTAGTGGATTTTTACTTTAGATGGTATATTTAAAGCAAGTGTTTTTGATGTGAGTAAAGGTGACCAAGTGGTAAGTTGATCATTTCAGTGGCTGGATCACAAAAGATAGTCTAAAAGAATTAACCCTCTTTATTACCTTTCTTAGCTGATACTTATTATAAAGGTTGACTTTGGTTTTTGGATTAAGTGCATGTTGTGGGGTGAGGGGTTGGCATTTCAATCCAGGCAGCTAAGACTAAGGGTATGTATGAGAAGATATGTATGGTAATAACATATTTGGATCCAGTTGAGTCCTCTTCCCCTCCATTTACCTGTTGCTGTTGTTTTGTTTTTAGGCCTATGGATTTGTCAACTATTAAGAAAAACATTGAAAATGGATTGATCCGCAGCACAGCTGAATTTCAGCGTGATATTATGCTGATGTTCCAGAATGCTGTAATGTATAACAGCTCAGACCATGATGTCTATCATATGGCAGTAGAAATGCAGCGAGATGTCTTAGAGCAGATTCAGGTACTTTGAGGATCTTTAATGTTTTAGCAAGGATGAAATGAAAATACTCGTGGTGTGGGGGTGGGGGGGGGCGCCTGGGTGGCTCAGCTGTTTAGTGTCTGCCTTCGGCTCAGGTCATGATCCCAGGGTCCTGGGATCGAACCCCGCATCAGGCTCCCTGCTCTGCAGGAAGCCTGCTTCTCCCTCTCCCACTCCCCCTCTTTGTGTTCCTGCTCTCACTAACTCTCTCTCTGTCAAATAAATAAATAAAATACTCAGGGGAAGGATTCATACTGACGTCAGGAAAGGGTGCTGGTGGCTTTTAATTGGAATAGTCTTTAGGGACACAGGAACATAAAATTTTGTTCTTGATGGATTTGTGTTGGTTTTCTCATGTTGGTTTGGTAAAATTATGAGAATATTCTGCCTTTCTTGGGCAAATACTTCAGTTTCTGGAAGTTTTTAAATACTTGGAAGTACATTTTTTATGAAATGGTGAATGCATATTTTAAAATTACATTAAGTATATACATAATTGACTGTCAACAAATGGTTTCTTCTTCCTTTTTATCACAGATAATCTACCTCTGTCCTATAGTTGCATTAGCAGGCACCCTTTGGGATATTGAACTTCAAGGGATGTTGTCTATATCTGCATAGTCTGCTAAATTAAATTACCTAATGGCCTTTGGTTCATCTAGGTTTTTTTCTTTCTCATTCTTAAGAGATATTTATTCTGTATTACAGCCAAAAAGTTAGAGATATTTGGCATTTAAATCCTTTAGCATGCACAACTAAAATAAAACCTAATATGCTAAACTTTCAATCAGTCAAGAAGTATATTTGCAGACAGATATTAAATGAAGTTCTATTTCCAAAGCTACAGTTGTCTTAATTCTTTCCTACTGGATCAGGTCTCAAGGGCCAACTGTCTTTCTTTTCCCTATAGCAATTCCTTGCCACACAGTTGATTATGCAGACATCTGAATCTGGGATCAGTGCTAAAAGTCTTCGAGGGAGAGATTCTACCCGCAAACAGGATTCATCAGAGAAGGTGAGGAGACCAAGAAAAAGCCTGTATACCAGTGTTCCAGAGCTAGAAGTCTGAAGCATCGAAGGAGCCTTAGGTTACTACTTGGTACTTGGTAACTGCTGGGCTTCTATATTCCAGTGGTATACAGACATATAATTCTTTGGATGTACTCATCCAAGCGTTGAAGACACTTGGTGTGACTGAAAGGCCCAGTCAGTCACATGAGAAATTGTGAGCTGAATGAGTGCATTATTAATTTCTCTGAGTGAGTGCTTGCAAGGTGGGGAAAATGACTTTTGCAGCAGTTGGGGACCATCAGTTCCTGTTCCAGAAAGCATAATGGCCGACTGCTTTTGGATCTCTTTCCTCTTGTTCTTGAGTTTTTAAATTTTGTCTTTGTGTGTGTGGTGCTTGTGTCTCTGTCCTGAGGTTTGGGGTGCTTGCGGCTGAGAGTTTCTGTGGAACCTGATCAGTGTTTGTTTGTCCTCTAACAGGACAGTGTCCCCATGGGCTCTCCTGCCTTCCTTCTCTCTCTCTTTGTAAGTATTGAATGGCTGCAAGGGGTGGTGTTGCCACAAAGATTCTCAGCTCCTGCTGGGGGTGGGTGGCAGAGGGAAATTCAACATGCAGACTGTGGCAATGTCTTGAACTTCTCTTTATTCAGGTCGTTGAATAAGAATCTCTCATTTTCTGCATTCCTGTCTTTCTGCATGTGTGTGTGTGTGGGCTGGGTAGGGACTATTTATGAGTTCACTGGACTGAAATGAGGTATTCTTGGTAAGGATCTGGGATGCACCTGCTCCTCAGTTTTGACTCCACCTTTTGCCAATTCTTTTCTACAAATAAGATTGCTCAGAGCAGCAGCTGCTAGCTGGCTTTTTATAAGTGTTCCTCATACCAGCAAATACCCAGCATGTAATTTTTTTCTCTTCTCCTAATGTTAAGTTGCCTGATACACAAATACTCAGTAAAATTTAAGATAAGGATCTTAGTAACAATGAGTACCGCATACAGTAGTGGCTGGTAGAATTTGAGATAAACTTAGTAAAGCTAGCCCTAAAGACTTACTGTTGTCCTCTGTGAATTGAACGACCCTCTGACTCTGTGTTCATTATGGGGTACTGAGGCATGATGTAATGGAAGAGCATCAGCTCGAAAACCACATGATCTAAAACTCACCGGATTATCTCTTGGAACCTTGTTTTTCTCATCTGTTTGATGGAGCTAATATAATGAGGTACCTGTCCAGCCTACCTCACAGGGATGTTGTGAGGACAAAATGAGATCAAGGTATGGAACTGGCTTGAAAAAAAAATTAAAGTGTTAAACAAATGCAAGGTGGTATTTTTATTTTTAATGTCGCCTCAAAGGCAACTTATGTTCATGAGCTCTGAAAATTTTAGAGTCCTTGCATGTTAGAAATGTAAAAATGGCCTAGCCCAGCAAAAGTGTTCACTAATTCATCTTGCCTACAGGCATCAGCCTGTACCACGGACGGAACACTGTAATCTCCCTTCTTTCTTATTGGCCTGCAACAGTGACTCTGGATCCCCAAGCAATTGGCTGGCTGTTGCAAAGCTGGTTAATAGGAACTTTTATCTATTGAAGACAGCAAAATATTGCACAAGAGGAAGGAGCTGGGCTTCAGGGAGAGAGCAGCAGATGGAAAGAAGCCTTCTGATTGTCCTGATCTCATGGAAAACACCTGTCAGGAGGTGCTAGGGAACTAGTGCCAGGGTCAGTCTGCAGGAAAGGCCTTTCTTATAGGGACCAACAGCTGGACAGGTATGTTAGCCAAGAATCTCACTACCCACTGCCCTTTCTGACCCTCCCACCTTTCTTTTACTCTACCTGTTCCTTTGAACACGGTTTGGGACCTGGGTGGGATGACTAATGGTCATTCTTTGGGACCCCAGGTGAACCCCAGTTACCTCTGTGGTGGGCAGGAGCAAAATACTCTGTCCTGCGTTTCCTCTCACAAACTACTGCCAGGATTTTTTTTAGCCCACTCTGTGGGAAGATAGATCTGTACCTCTCATTCCTGGATTTTTCTGCTGATTCTCTTCCTTCTTCCCCAAGAAACCACATCCCCAGCATTGTTGCAACTTTTCTCTTAACCTCCTAATCAACTCACTCACGCTCCCTTTCTTTGTCTGCCTGTCATCTAGGATGGGGGCACCAGGGGGCGCCGCTGTGCCATTGAAGCAGATATGAAGATGAAAAAGTGAAGCTTCAGAGTATCCTCATTGAGCTGAACCTGAAGTAGAAGTAAACAAGATAGAGCTTGGGCTTGTCGGCCCAGTTCCAGAAGTGGAAGTTACAGAAGAGGAGGCACCTGGGCCGTGTGACATGAGCTGGGGAAACTCTCTCAGAGAGTTGGAGTAGCACAGTTGCCTGTTGTAGGGCAAAAATCATGGGCTGTGTTAATGTCCTAATGTGTAGCTAGCAGATTGTAGCTAGTTTGTACTGTCTGGTGAAGTGTACAGACTTTTTAAAAAAAAAAAAACACCTGTGAAGTGTGTGTGTACACAATAAACTGAAAGAAAAGAAAACTAGCCTTTGGTGTGTTCTGTGTGTGTATGTGTGTGTGAGAAACTTGAGTTTTTTTCTGCATGATAATTTTTTTATCATCTGTGGAAATGAGATGATGGGGGGGGGAGTGGTATTATAATATGAACTGTTCAACAGCCTGGAGAAGGTAAGTAACCAAGATTGAATTTATAATTCATGTTTTAAAGTGTTGCATTGTGTATTGAGGATGATCTTATTCAGCTTTTCTTGAATGGGAAAACTTTCCAGAGTTCTGTTCATGGCATTGCTTTTAATGAAGATTAGAGCATAGACAGAGGTAGCACTGACCTTTATCTCAGACCTTTGTCCTACTTAGTGTACTATCTTTGCAGATGGTATTTCTGGGACAGTATGGCACTATATCCTTCCTGATTCTATATGTAGGGTTCTTGTGTATTTTAGAATTCATTGCTATTTGAAGGCTAAGAGTTGGGAAATTTATCATCTGAGTTTATTCCAACTTTTGTTACTAAATAAAAATTAACTCTGAAATGACCCAGTTATGAGCCTTTTATTATACAGAAATGGACATAGGGTATTGTCTAGTACATTGAGTTTTCTTGAAAAAGATGTGTTTAAGAAATATATTAGAAGTCACAGATCTTTCTGGCTTAAACTGTGAAGCTTGTTAGGATTCTAAGGAAGTAGAAGATACAGTCTTGTGGGATGATAGAAAGGAATTCAGTCAATCCAGGAATTAGAAGATTAGTAACTATGGTATAGGGGCACCTAGGTAGCTCGGTTAGTGAAGCATCCAACTCTTGATCTCAACTTAGGCCTAGATCTCAGGCTCAAGCCCTTAGTTGGGTGCCACACTGGGCTTGGAGCCTACTTAAAAAAAAAAA
Source organism: Neomonachus schauinslandi (assembly GCF_002201575.2). Classification (NCBI taxonomy): domain Eukaryota; kingdom Metazoa; phylum Chordata; class Mammalia; order Carnivora; family Phocidae; genus Neomonachus; species Neomonachus schauinslandi. The sequence goes on along the minus strand of NC_058409.1, from coordinate 29,221,408 downwards.
AAAAAAAGGAAAAGTATAGTATATTCCCAAAGCCATCTATAAATTGGCATGTGATACAAGCAGTGAAGCCCTAAAAATGGGAGAAGATTGTAGAGGAGATCCATTAAAGGATACAGACTTTGGGTTGGTAGAGAAGGTAACAGATGTGCTTAACAGCAGATTGGATTAAAGGTCAAGAAACTGACCAGGAGGCTATAGCATTTATTCAGGAACAGAGGATGGGCATTGAGAAAAATTACTGTGGATGGAAATTGAGAAGTGGGCTTGCTTACTGAATATAAGAGAAGTAAAAAGGGTTAGGAAAATAGTGTTGATAAGGGGGAAGAGGGAATTTGGGAAAGCAAATGATTTTGGAGATAATCAGGAAGAGAAGTGATTTTAGTTAGAAATGTTGAGTTGAAGCAGAGGGTAGGGCACCTAAAAGGAATTGACCTTTGGGTACATGGAAAAAATTAGACCAGAATGCATATAAGAAGTAAAGGTGGAGATATGGGAGCTATTTGAGTAGAGATCAAAGTTGAAACTTCAAAATGTAGACATTATTTTAAGCTTTAATGAGGAAGCAGAGGCCAAGCAAGAACATAGAAGGATTTCCTGCAACTTTTAAAAGAGAGGAGTGGGGTGCCTGGGTGGCTCAGTCAGTTAAGAGTTCAATTCAGCTCAGGTCTTGATCTCAGGGTCATGAGTTCGAGTCACACGTTGGGCTCCATGCTGGGCATGGAGCCTACTTAAAAAAAAAAAAAAAAAGGGAGAGGAGAAAGGGGTAAGAAAACCAGGATAGTGTAGTGTAATGAGAGGAAGGGAAGATGCTTTTAAAACTTGATACTGTAGTCATTCTTTGAAGTGAGTTGGATATGACCAGAAGAATGCCACAGATAATTTTAAAGTATGTTTTGAGGATTCAGTGGTTGGTAGATTAAAAATGTCTACACTGAGCAAAATATCTCTTGTCCCTCAAATGTATTGTCTTCCAGTTGAGTTTAAGGGTGATTTGGGATAGAGGAATTCTGTTCAACTAGCTATGCTCCTGTTCCTTTCTTTTGGAGTATGAGGAAACCCAAGAAAAAATTACTGGGTAATACCTCTGTACACTGTTTGACATGGGGCTTTTTCATTTTATTCCTAATGACAAACATTTCATCTCCTGATGTCTCCCTTCAGCTAGCTTTTATTCTTTGTAATGGTGAGTAGAAAGAAGTTTTTGATCCCTTATCATTCCACTGAAGTTTGGAGATGAAAATGCCTTAGAAATAGTGGTATGAGTGAATTTATTGCATTTTTCTGTGTATTTACAGATGGGGCGTGAGTGGGTTTGGTTCGATTCGGAGCAAGACTATCCCAATGACTCTGAGCTGAGCAACGACTGCAGGTCCCTCTTCAGCTCATGGGATTCCAGTCTGGATCTTGATGTGGGCAGCTGGAGAGAAACTGAGGAGCCAGGGGCTGAGGAACTAGAGGAAAACAGCCCAGGGAGAGAACCTAGTGAGCTGCTTGTGGGGGACGGAGGCAGTGAGGAATCTCAGGAAGAAGCAGAACAAGTCAGCCGTCAGAATCTACTCCACTTTCTCTCTGAGGTAATGGGGAACCATTGTTTCCAAAGTTGAGAGAGTCTCAACTTTCTAAGAGAATACTTGCCCATACATATTTCTACCACTCTTAATATTGTTTACTAAAATGCAAGCTCCACAGTGGCAGGAACTAAGTTAATTGTTATGACTCTAGCACTTGGTGCTAATACACAATATGTGCTGAATATGTACTTTCTGACCGAATGTTCTAAGATCCCAGTCATTAGGAGCCCAAGGTCATAGGAAGTGGAATTTCCGTATGCAGGACTGCCTTATGAATATCTGTTGCAATTCATTTTTCGGAGTCATAGGAGGTGACACCTGAACTCTTTGAAGGTTATAACATTATGACTTCAAGGCAATATTTTACAGTGTCCTTACTACCCTGGTTTAGGGTTGAAGGCCAGAAATAAGCTGAATTGGACACTATATTTATGTGGCAACTTCACACATTCAGAAGAACCTAGGTTAAGATCAGCGAGAATCCATTTTTTTTGGCGAGAATCCATTTTGTGTTGCTACTTCTTTCTGCATCATCTGTGGCGGACAAAATTTTCAGCAGTTTTCTAGACTGCCATTCCCAATTTGATCAGAGTTGACACTTGACATGAAAAAATTAGAGCACAAGCTCTTTGAAGAGGCAAGAACCGTGTCTATCTTGTTTACTATTAGGTTCCTAGCAACTAGTTCAGTATCTGGGTATCTGAGTTATTTTATACATTTTATTTATTTTTTAAAAAGATTTTATTTATTAGAGAGCACAAGCAGGGGGCGTGGCAGGCAGAGGGAGAGGGAGAAGCAGGTTCCTCATTGAGCAGGGAGCCTGACATGGGGCTCAATCCAAGGACCCAAGGATCATGACCTGAGCTGAAGGCAGACGCCCAACCAACTGAGCCTCCCAGGCACCCCTATTTTATACATTTTATTTTATTTATTTTTTTGAGATTTTATTTATTTATTTGACAGAGACAGTGAGGGAGGGAACACAAGCAGGGGGAGTGGGAGAGGGAGAAGCAGGCTTCCCGCTGAGTAGGGAGCCCGATGCGGGGCTCGATCCCAGGACCCTGGGATCATGACCTGAGCCGAAGGCAGATGCTTAATGACTGAGCCACCCAGGCACCCCTATTTTATACATTTTAAATGATAGAATGAATGAGTTAATCTGTTTGCATCTCAAACTGAGTCATAGTGGCAGTGTAATCATGTAACATTATTGATATGTAGATAATGGTTTCCACTAGTGTTCCTATTCATACTATGATTGCAGGTAGCTTATTTAATGGAGCCATTGTGCATTAGCAGCAAAGAATCAAGTGAAGGTTGCTGTCTTTCATCTGGTACCAGACAACAAAAGGGAACGGAAATGGAAGCTACTGAAGGAGAAGAGTCATGCAGAGAGCCTGAACAGCCTTCAGCAAGGGTAGAACCCTTGGTAGCTGAGAAGCCACTGGGAGAAAATGGAAGGCCAGAGGTGGCTCTAGCTCCCTCAGATATTTGTGCAATTCAGCGACTATCCAGGGAGAGTGAAGAGGTGAGTGAGTAACTTAAACCAGCTGGCTGATTGGTCCTCTGCCCAGGGAGGCAGAACACAGTAGTTACTGCATGTAGGCTAACCCCAGAGAGTTTGGCTCCCTGGGTGCAAATCCAGGTTTCAACACCACTTAACTGTGTGACCTTAGGTGTGTCAGTGAACATCTTAGAACCTCAGTTTTTTCTGCTGTAAATGGAATAGTGATGCTCTCTCTACATTAGGTTTTCTGTGAAGTTTAAGTGAGACATTTCATGTAAAGCACTTCGCTTAGTGCCTGGCTCACAGTGAGCAATCAATAAAATTTAGAATATCATTATGATGAATATTAGACCAGCAACTCCAGGGCCACAAATCATACAGTTTTAAAAGAATACAGCGTCCATTTAGAAATTAGTATATTGCTCTTTTTATTTTTTTCTAGGGGTACAGAACCACAGTTCTCCAGCCAAACTGTTACCAAGAATTCATTGACTAAGGTCTAGTTAAGTCACCTTGACCCTTTCTACCTTAAAGTCAGCCTTCACTTACCCCATGCAAGTAAAATTACCTTGCAGACAGTAAATCTCTTTCTAAAGTTCTCTTTGTTTCCTGGCATTCCCAGGGGGAGGTTCAGCAAGAATCCAAAGAGGAGGATGAGGGTGAAGGGTATGTGTCAGAGTTGGAAGGCCAGCCCTCTTCAGGTGAGTGTGATGATGGCTTCAGCATTCAGGAGACTCCTCTGGTGGATATCCTTTTCAGCCGTGCTACCTCTGCAAAGTTGTAAGTATGGATTTTTATCCAAGGTTGTTAAGATTCAAACTTTTATTTCTGTTTATGCCTATTTGAATTCATTACCATGAACATGGATTACTTTTATAAATTAATAAAAGGAAATTAAAATTGGAAAACCCTAGAAGTAGAATTAAATATAATTTTATTGTATAAATAGAAGTCTGTGTTTTCCTCTTATAAAAGAAATCTGTTTCAGGCATCTGGCTGGCTCAGTCAGTAGAGTGCATGACTCTTGATCTTGGGGTTGTAAGTTTGAGCTCCATGTTAGGCATGGAGCCTACTTTTAAAAAAATCTGTTTCATCAACATTGAGAATCTCTTTCATAAATAACCTTTCTCTATTTTTTTTAAAGATTTATTTATTTATTTGAGAGAGAGAGAGAGAGAGCATGCGTGAGGCAGGGAGGGTCAAAGGGAGAGGGAGAGAGAAACCTTAGCAGACTGCACTCAGCATAGAGCCTGATGTGGGGCTTGGTCTCACAACCCTGAGATCACAAACGGAGCCAAAACCAAGAGTCAGACACTTAACCGACTGCGCCACCCAGGTGCCTCAGTAACCTTTCTCTTTAATTACTGTATTTATTCAGGAAACATTGCTCATTCAGATTGTCCCTCAAGTCTAATACTGAAACTGTACTTCTTTCAAAAATACTATAACAGCTCCCTGTAACTTGAAATTAAAAATTATTTTGAACTTTTGATCTCCTTTGTTTCTTTTTCACAGATCCTGGGAAATTGTTTATATAATTATCTTCTTATAAATAATTATGAAGCTAAAGGGCACACCTTGGAATCTTAATTTTTTTTAGTAAAGGGAATTTCTTTTTAAATCAGAAAAAAAAAGTTGTTTTTGTTATGGTAATAAATAGTTCCTTTTCTGGGCCTGGTCTTATATCTACTGAGAGAAGATAGCATGAAGTGCTGTTTTTTAAGTAGCAGATTTCAAAATTTGGTAAGCAAGTAGAACACAGCTTAATACCTAGGTTGTTGAAGAATTGCTTCCTTTGCTTTTCTGTAACTCCCTGTGTAAGTATGAGCAGAGGGCAGGCTGACTATCCAAAAAACAGGAAATCTCTAATCTGGGACATTTTATCTCATGATATTTTAGTACCTTGAATGGCAAAATCCACACTCTTATTTTAGGATTTAGGATAAACATGGAATATTTATTGGAAAACAATAGATAATAGTAATTGAGTTTCCTTGGCCAGATGGCGTAAGGGGAGATAGAAAGCTGAGTTCTTATGTTATAATCAGGCAAGCTTAAAACTACTTTGAAAGATAGACATTCTCCAGGCTCCTCTTTTCTTGGTTCTCCCTTAGTTGGTACTAACTCTCAGGAAAAATAGAAGTAGAGCGCGTGGAGCGCCACTCTGAGCCTGCAGGTCCTTTCCATTCCCACATTTTTACTTGTAGTTGCTTGGCATGCATTTCCAAATAGGTGGAAATAAAGGTAAGCTAGGGATTATTTCTTAAAATATTACAAAAGTGATCAATTATGAGGTTACAAAACTTTAGGCAGTACCTTTCATATAATGGAAACTTAATACCTGTTGTGTGGATGTATGAACAAAAATGCCCTGGTACCAAGGAACTATTATTCATTCTGATCAACTGACCAGAAACAAAGGAAGAGGTTTGTTTTGGTCTTTAAATGCCTTGTTCTGATAGGGTTCTGGATTTAAGGACAAGTTGATTTTTGTGTATATAATTTAGATGCAGATGAGATACTATATCCTGAAACTGGATAGTTGTTTGGAATTGCTCAACTTGGAGAAAGATAAAATGAGATGTGAGTTGTGCTCAAATGGACACACACAGTATGGTACATAAAGCACAAAGAGGGTGTGAAACATTAGGTATGGGAAGAACCCATTTTGAGAGATTAAGTATATAAAGTGGGAAGTATAACATAATGTTAAACTCTGGAGTAAAGAGGAAACTTGTCAACTGGGAAGATTATAAGATGAAATAAAACATTGGACAGTAGCACCTGGAAGAAAAAAAACTAGACAGTTTAGCCCAGAGAAGAAAGGGCCATGAGGAAAAATGAAGTTTTCTTAGGTATTTTCTTTTCTTTTCTTTTCTTTTTTTTTTTAAAGATTTTATTTATTTGACAGAGAGAGACACAGCGAGAGAGGGAACACAAGCAGGGGGAGTGGGAGAGGGAGAAGCAGGCTCCCCGCCGAGCAGGGAGCCCGATGTGGGGCTCGATCCCAGGACCCTGGGATCATGACCAGAGCTGAAGGCAGACGCTTAACGACTGAGCCACCCGGGTGCCCTTCTTAGGTATTTTCTTAGTGAAAAGGAGAAATACGTAAATTGTGTAGCATTCAGATGAAACATAAGAGAATTCCCTAAGATGTGAAACCAAGTATTTCCTTCTCAGGAAATGTAGGAGAAATACTTATTAATGTGGCATATTTCTGCATAAACATAGGACCAGATTGATTTTTGAAATACTTAATACTGTGAAATATTTGAGCACTTACTATGTGCCAGGCACTTGGAAAGCATCAGTGAACAAAGACTACTTTCACACACCAGTTTTTTAGAGTCACAAGTGCTGAAGAGGAAATCAGCAAGAGCCCAAAAGACAGAAGCAGTTGTAGATTGGTAGTAGAAAGTAACTACTTCATTAGGTAATAGTGACCAGTAAGAGAATATTTGTAGAGTTTGGGGGTCTCATATGGAAGCATTCGATATGTTTTAATTTCTGGTGTTAGTTCCTTCCCATCTTAAGTAGGAGCACTATATACTGAGGAAATCTCTTTACCTACCTGGGAGAGACAGAATACCATATGTGAAGTTACTATTTCCTTTCTGTCCATTTTATCCCATAGGTCTGATCTAGGCCAGAGTGACCCTATTCAGGATCACTTGTTATTTAAGAAGACTCTCCTGCCAGTCTGGAAGATGATTGCCAGTCACAGGTAGGTATCCAAGCCATTCTTGGCCTTCACAGCCACTCTTTTCATTTATAATGACTTTCCAGAGTTTCTTCATCCTCTCAGAGTTTGTCCCTTAACAGGTTCAGCAGTCCTTTTCTGAAGCCTGTGTCAGAAAGGCAGGCCCCAGGATACAAGGAGGTGGTGAAAAGGTCAGTGGAAAAGGGGTCAGAAAAGGTTGGTTGCTTTTATATCTGTCTTTTCATACTTTATTTCTGGTCTATTCGATCATTTCTTTCTTTAAAAAATAAATATTTTATTTTTAAGTAATCTCTACACCCAACATGGGGCTTGAACTCACAACCCCGAGATCAAGAGTCACATGCTCCACCAACTGAGTCAGCCAGGCGCCCTGATCATTTCTTTATTTCATTTGCATTACTTACAAACTCAAGATATATTTTGCATCTGAACAAGTTTGTAAAGTTATGATAAGCTTGGCCTTCATTTGAGAAGGAATACAGGGAACAAAAGGATAATAATAGGCTTTTTTCTTTTTTAGTATTGATTTTTAAGTAATATCCATTCATTATAATCTTACATAGCCTTTGATAGTTTTGATGCTGTTCTTTTGGAGCAAAACTTTAAAAAGAACACTATATTCATCAAACCATTATAGGTATGCTAGGGCAAAGATGGTAATCCAAATGGTTGTTACAAACATTGGTTAATAGCACTATTTTGGATTTTTATAGCATAATTCGTCTAAAATGCTGTCATACACCAGTGTGTTAATAGAGTGTAAAAGATCAGGAAAGGACCTTTGCAGACAGACTCCTTTATTCTGTACGTGAGGAAAGTAAGGCTCAGAGGTGCTCATGACTTGGGGTGATCAACAGTGAATAGCAGAGCTAGAACTAAACCCCAGATTCTTAACCTCCTAGTTCCGTCCTCTTTCTACACTGCTGTGTCTTCCCTTATATACCCACTCTCTGTGTCTCATTAAATAGTTATTTATCTAAACATTCACTTGATTCACACTCTTCATCTCCACAAAAGGAGAAAAAAAATTCTTAGCTTTTGATTATATAGTAAGAGAAGCAGATTAAACAACTAGTATATGACTACACATTGTGAAGAGTCAGTCAGTAACTCCTCTGTGACAGACTAATCATTGGAGCTCTTTGCAACTTTGGTATGTGGGGCCAGCACCCCTCCTACAGTGGTATAGTGGCTGGGTGTGTGGGCTCTGGAGTCAGGCTACCTCTAAATTGGAATCCAAGCTGTGTGACTTTGAGCAAGTACTTAACTTCTTTAGCATTGGTTACCCACTGCCAGTTGGTGATAATAAGGTACCTAGTTTATAGGTTTACTGAGAGGACCAAGTGAATTAATATAGAAAGTACCTTGTACTTGGCAAGGTAAGCACTTGGCCTATTGTAAAAAGTCAAATGTTAGCTGCTGTTGCTATTTTATTATCTGATGGGAATTAAGAGCTGGTTCTCCAGGAGAGCATGTTAGGTCCCACATAAAGGTCTGATTTCCTGTGGTTTCTCTTGGCCACCTGCAGACCCATGGACTTAACTAGCTTAAAGAGGAATCTGTCTAAGGGACGGATTCGCACCATGGCTCAGTTCCAGCGGGACCTGATGCTGATGTTCCAGAATGCTGTGATGTACAATGACTCTGGTCATCATGTGTACCATATGGCTGTGGAGATGCAGCGAGAAGTCTTGGAGCAGATTCAGGTACTGTATATAGAGAGCTGTAAGGAAAAGGAGTACAGCCTCTGGAATCTGATTTTAGAAAGTCTGTGAGAATAAGAGTGATGTTAAAGTGACCTTGTGTTCTCAGAGTTTATGTTTAGAGGTGGCTAAAGGCCCTGAGGTATTGACATTGTACCTACTGCTTTGGAAATCTCTAAGTCTCTGTAGGACCGGCTTTCATAGATAGTGAAGTAAAGTAGTGTAGGAAGACAGCAGCAGAGAAGTCTCAAGAGAGCTGGGGATAGATAAATAACTGGAGCTCCTGCTTCCAGTGCCTCAAGTCAAAGGGCTAAACATGCAGACCAAAGGCTGGAATCACTGTCCATTTTTTGGTTGCTACACCTGTTGATATTAATGTATGTTCACACTGTCCCATCTACAGGGGTAAGACATGGTAGCCAGAAGCTGACATTGGGGGTTTCTTTTCTGGGCAAGACCATACATAAAAGGAAAAAAAAGCATTGTCAAACCTCATTGCAGAAGAAGAAAATTGCATTCAAATCTCTGTAGTTTTTAAGATTCATACCTTGCTATCTGCCTTGACTATAGGTGCTGAGTATTTGGTTAGACAAAAGAAGAGACTTAAATAGTTTGGAATGAGAACCAGCCAACCCTGTGGATGATGGAAAACCTCTTCTGTTAACCTGACCTCTTATTGAGACTCAGAGAAGATCCCAGTACTTGTTTACCAGTTTTCTATTGTCTTTTCTAGTAAGAAAAATGTTAACTCACAATCAAGGAGTCAAAGGTGTCTGTGGACATAATATAAAACAGGAAAGCTGAGATTTGGGGTTATGCTGTAAATGTTGCTCACTTCTTTGTTCCTTAGGCTTGATTTAGATGTAACTAAATTAAGCCTCTTGTAACTGCTCTATAAATAAATGTTATTTCACAAGTTGAAGATTGCTTTTTTTTATTATGTTAATCACCATACATTACATCATTAGTTTTTGATGTAGTGTTCCATGATTCATTGTTTGCATATAACACCCAGTGCTCCATGCAGAACGTGCCCCTTTTTTTTTTTTAAGATTTTATTTATTTATTTGACAGAGCGAGACACAGAGAGAGGGAACACAAGCAGGGGGAGTGGCAGAGGGAGAAGCAGGCTTCCCGCTGAGCAGGGAGCCCGATGTGGGACTCAATCCCAGGACCCTGGGATCATGACCTGAGCCGAAGGCAGACGCTTAACGACTGAGCCGCCCAGGTGCCCCAGAACGTGCCCTCTTTAATACCCATCACCAGGCTAACCCATCCTCCCACCCCCCGAAGATTGCTTTTTTAATGATTACAGAATCTGGGAATAAAGGGAACACTATCTGGTGGAATGACTAAGGTATTTGACGTGGGTTTCTTACATATACTGTCTGAAACGGGATGGTGTGGGATGAGGAGGAGTGCCTATGATTTGTCTCATTATTTATAAAGTTGATATAATTGAAGCATCCTTTAAATGGCAAGGAGGGTGAAATAAGATGAGGAAAATGTTGGAAAATGTCCGGTGCTCTAAGATTGGCAGGGGGGAATAAAGACGGCTGTAGGCTGGCTCCTCTTGATTGAAAGGAACTACCCCAGAATCTGTGACGCACTGTGCTGGGATTGGCCCTCTGCAGCCACCGTCCCTGAACTGTGCTTTGGGTCTCCTAGCAACAAGGGGTGGTGGCCCGGCGGAGCGGGCGCCGGGTGAGTGCGCAGATGAGGGCTGTACTCAGGAATTTGCGAGTGTACCTCGGAAGGGCACTGGGACCTGGGACCAGGCCAGACCCTATGTGTGGTCTTCCAGGAGGGGCGGGGACGGGGGGACGGCTTACCTGCCGCTGGGTAGAAAGTTGCTACAGAGTGGCTGACCCGGTCTTCACCTGCAGTCCCGAGAGTCCGTGCCAGGGCCAGGCCTTCAGACTGCCCCTTGGCCTCTATACCTCAACGAAAGCGCTTGGGAAAACCGATAGACGTAGAGTAGAAATGGCGTGGTTTTTTTTTTCTTTATTTGTGTAATCTCTGCACCTAACCTGGGGCTCGAACCCACGAGATCCAGAAATCAAGAGTCACATGCTCCTCGGACAAAGCCAACCAGCCTCCCCAACATCGTTTGTTTTTTTAAAGATTTTATTTATTTATTTGACAGAGATCACAAGTAGGCAGACAGGCAGGGAGAGGGAGAAGTAGGCTCCCTGCTGAGCACAGAGCCCGATGTGGGGCTCGATCCCAGAACCCTGGGATCATGACCTGAGCCGAAGGCAGATGCTTAACCATCTGAGCCACCCAGGCGTCCCCCCAACATCGTATTTTTGAGACACTGCTTATAGAAAAAGATTCACCAGTTTATAACTGTAAATTAATAACATCAAGCGCCTAATAATGCTGTTCTTAATCACAATTACATTAAAATTTGGGGTGGGGATGATGCATGTCATTGCAGTTGATACCTGTGGAGAATCTCCTAAATTGTACCCTGAAAAGGCAGAATGGAGATGTCAATGCCCCCACCTCAGATATATGTAGAAAAAACTCTGGCTATTATCAAACCAGATATTGCTGACAAAGAGGAGGAGATACAAGATATTATTCTCAGATCTGGATTCACCATTGTTCAGGTAACTTTTGGGCATGATGATCATGGTTTTTTTTCTCTCTTTGCTCTTTAAAAAAAACTTAAATATGTTAACCTATTTAGTGCCTTAGTACTTAGTACTAAACTTAGGTTTAACTTCTAAGTATAAAAGTTATATATGTTAGTTTTAATTTTTTTTATACTTCAAAAGAATATAAAATGATAATTAAAATTCCTTTTTCCTCCTCCTCTGCTCTCCCACCCAAGTCTCAGTCTCCAAGAAAAGGCATCTACTTAATGCTTTCTGTCCTTGCAGGATTTTCTAAGCATTTCAAACCGTTCCCCCTCCCCCCATAAAATAGGACAGTCCTCTTCCCTAGACTTCCTTTACAAAGTTACTCAGATTGCATTCCATGTTATTACATCTGAATCTATCTCATTCTTCCTCACTTCTGTGTGATATTCCCCTCCGTGAATGAACAATTTACTTGTTCAATTGATGGACTTTAGACTGTTGGTTTTTTTTTTTCAATTATTAAAAACATTTAATGTTTTAAAGCCTTATTCTGCAGTTGGTAGAGGTTTGAAAATGTATGTAAAAAGAGTCTTGTTAAAGATTATCAAATAGAATGAAATATTTTGAATATTTTTTTACCGTCCCTATTTGAAATTCCAGGTTTTTTTATTCTCTTATATTTGTATAGTGTCATATTGTCTATTTTGTCAGTGTTTTTAAAAAGAAAACGGAGGGGCGCCTGGATGGCTCATTTGGTTAAGCATCTGCCTTCGGCTCTGGTCATGGTGTCAGGGTCCCAGCATCAAGTCCCACATCGGGCTCCCTGCTCAGCGGGGAGTCTGCTTCTCCCTCTCCCTCTGCCCTCCTTTCTGCTCTTGTTCTCTCTCTCTCTCTCTCCCTTGCTCTCCCTCGCAAATAAATAAAAATAAAAGAAAAAAGAAAACTTCAGTCTATGGAAAGATAAGGGATTTCAGCTGAGCTGAGTAGGATAGGTAAAGCCTAAGGGTAAGAATGGTAAAAGAAAGTGTAAGGAAGTAGTGCAGGAATATATAATGAAATATTTACTATATTTAAGAGACTCAGGTAAAGAACTTTTTAATAAATATTGTTAGGAAAATTGGGTAGCTATTAAAAAAAGTTGGATTCAAATATACTGTATAATGAGGGTAAACTCCAAACAGATCTAAGATTAATATTTTAAAATTAAATGATATAAATTCTAGAAGAAAAGATGCATGAATGTCTTTTATTCTTGGAGTGGGACAGCCTTTTTTTACTATGACTTATCTGGGAGCCATAAAAGAAAAGATTGACAAGACTATAAACATAAAAAACTTATGCATAGCCAAGTGAACATCATAAAGTCAAAACTTGAAAGCAGATGACAAACATGGGAAAAAAAGATTCGCAATTGATAACATAAAGGGCTAATCTTTAAATATATAGAGTTCCTAGAAAAAGATAAAAAATCAATTAAAAATGGATGGAACAGAGGTGCCTGGGTGGCTCAGTCAGTTGGGCGTCTGCCTTCATCAGGTCATGATCCCCAGGGTCTTGGGATTGAGTCCCACATCAGGGAGCCTGCTTCTCCCTCTGCCTGCCGCTCCCCCTGCTTGTGCGCGCTCTCTCTCTCTTTCTCTCTGATAAATAAATCTTTTTAAAAAAGCTTAAAAAAGGGCGCCTGGGTGGCTCAGTTGGTTAAGCAACTGCCTTCGGCTCAGGTCATGATCCTGGAGTCCCGGGATCAAGTCCCACATCGGGCTCCCTGCTCAGCAGGGAGTCTGCTTCTCCCTCTGACCCTCCTCCCTCTCATGCTCTCTGTCTCTCATTCTCTCTCGCAAATAAATAAAATCTTATAAAATAAAAAAAAATAAAAAGCTTTAAAAAAAGGATTAGTTAAGTAGACTCTGACGAATCCATCAAATTGAATACTATGCAACTAGTTGTAAAATGAAAAAAGAGGAACCTCTCCATGTCCTGTTATGGAAAAAAGCAAGATGGCAGAACTGTATATAGCAATCTTTTGTGATAGAGAAAAAGTAACATATATTCATGTTTGCCAGTATTTGCAAAATCAAACACTAGGAGATTAAAAAATGGTTGCCTATTTGAGAGCGAGGAAGACCAGGGTGGATTAGGACAGGGATGGGAATGCAATTTTTCAGTATATACTCTTTTATAGTGTTTTGAATTTCTTATCCCTGTAAGTATATTACCCATTAAATTTGGGGAAAAAACAATTAAATGAAGTATACAAATAAGATAAATGTATCCTATTTAAGTTTTTTTAAAAGTCCATATTTTAAAAATAGTGAAAAACCTAAGTAGCTCATGTTAAATATGCCTAACAATCACAAATACTGACACATCTTAATTTTAAATAATGAATAATAGGATTATACTAAATCAGGTGGTTTTGTAACTTCTGAAATTTCTTTTTCTTGACTATATGAATTTCAGTATGAGAACAGATGCAAGCACCTATTTTGCAGCATCTGGTCCTTGACTGGTGAGAATGTTTAAATACTAGTATTTAACACTTTCCCTAGTCAGCAGTAAATTTCATACCAAAGAAAGCTTTGGTATATTGTATGCTTCTCTTTTGTTTTAATTGTGATAAAATATACACAACATAAAATTCACCATTTTTAAGTGTACAGTTTAGCAGTATTAAGTGCATTTCCTTTGTTGTGCAGCCATCACCACCATCCAACTCTAGAACTTTTTTGTCATCTGGAACTGAAACTCTGTACTTATTACTTACTCACTCTGTTTACCCCTCTTCCCAGCCTCTGGTAACCACTATTCTGCTTTTTCTGTCTCTCTGACTTTGACTATTCCAGATATCTCATGTAAGTAGAATTGTACAATATTTATTCTTTGTATTGTATAGTTTTAAAATAGGCTTTATTGTAGTTGGATGTCTGTGGAACTTAAGGCTTTCTTTTTTTTTTTTAAAGATTTTATTTATTTGACCGACAGACACAGCAAGAGAGGGGACACAAGCAGGGGGAGTGGGAGAGGGAGAAGCAGGCTTCCCGCTGAGCAGGGAGCCCGATGTGGGGCTCGATCCCAGGACCCTGGGACCATGGCCTGAGCCGAAGGCAGACGCTTAATGACTGAGACACCCCGGCGCCCCTGAATTTAATTAAGGCTTTCTTGTTGCCATCTAGGGAAAACCTTCTGAAAAATGATGCATTCTTTCAATAGGTGGCAGTCTTTCCTTTGTTACAAACTAATGGTTCCTTTTCTTTTTTTTTAAAGATTTTATTTATTTATTTGAGAGAGAGAGAATGAGAGACAGAGAGCATGGGAGGGAGGAGGGTCAGAGGGAGAAGCAGACTCCCCGCCGAGCAGGGAGCCTGACGCGGGACTCGATTCCGGGACTCCAGGATCATGACCTGAGCCGAAGGCAGTCGCTTAACCAACTGAGCCACCCAGGCGCCCCCTAATGGTTCCTTTTCTGATATTATTTAATACTACTTCTCTTTGTGAAAATATTCACATGAATCCCAAAAAATTTTACCTGATCTAATTTTTTTAAAGATTTTATTTTTAGGAACACCTGGGTGGCCCAGTCGGTTGTCTGCCTTCGGTTCAGGTCATGATCCCAGGGTCCTGGGATGGAGTCCCACATCGGGCTCCTTGTTCAGCGGGGAGCCTACTTCTCCCTCTGCCTGCCGCTCCCCCTGCTTGTGCGCAATCTCTCTCTCTCTCTCCTTCTCTCTCTCTCTGACAAATAAATAAAAATCTTTAAAAAAAGATTTTATTTTTAATCAATTTTCACACCCCACGTGGGGCTCAAACTCACAACCCCAAGACCAAGATTCGCATCTTCCACTGACCTAACCAGCCACGTGCCCCGACCTAATTTTAAAGTAACCAATGGAATTACTGATTCATTATTAATTTTTTAAAAGATTTTATTTATTTATTTGAGAGAGAGGGAGACAGACGGAATGAACGGGGGAGGGCCAGACTCCCTGCTGAGAGCAAACCTCTGGAGCCAGATGGGGGGCTTCTGAGATCATGACCAGAGCCGAAGTCAAACACTTAACCGACTGACCCACCCAGGTGCCCCTCATCAATTTTAGTTTAAGAGGAGCTCTTAATGTTTATAATTATGCTGCATTAGGCAGCACACCTGCAGAAGGTGGTGTCCCTTGCTTGTTAAAGGGCATGTGATAAGGGCTTACATTATAACAGATGAAATGCAGCAACAAAAAAAACCCATACCAGTATGCCCAAGAATCACAAATACTGACACATCTCATTTTTAAGTAATAGAATCAAGGATTATACTAAATCAGGTGGTTTTGTAACTTCTCAAATTTCTTTTTCTTGACTATATGAATTTCAGTATGTGAACAGATGCAAGCACCTATTTTGTAGTAGCTGGTCCTTGACTGGTGAGAATGTTATATTTGTCAGCAGAGCCTGTTTACAGCAGTGCTGACTCACCTAGGTCACCCACCGAGCAATTATGCCAAGTGTCCGAAACCTGAGGACACATGATTGTTTTGGAAGGAGCCTTAAGAGGTCACTTGGTAAATTTCATGCTGTACTGTCAGGAAAATCTAACCCACTTTAGAAAGATAGCTTTCTGCCTTAATCATGGAGATTTTTAGCCTTGACCTTCCAACTTATCTCCATTCTCATCATCCTTATTCTAGCCAGAAGTTTTTCTTGGTGACTAATTTGAATCTCTGTTATTTCTTGAGTCTTTTCCTTCATGATCCACCTTTAGTGGAACTAACAAACAGTAGTAATAGATGATTTTTTAGAAGTGTTCAAATAGGGGCGCCTGGGTGGCTCAGTCGTTAAGCGTCTGCCTTCGGCTCAGGTCTTGATCCGAGTCCTGGGATCTAGCCCCACATCGAGCCCCGCATCGGGCCCCCTGCTCAGCGGGAAGTCTGCTTCCCCCTCTCCCACTCCCTCTGCTTGTGTTCCCTCTCTCGCTGTGTCTCTGTCAAATAAATAAATAAAATCTTTTTTAAAAAAAGTGTTCAAATAGCTGCTTTTAGAGAAGGATGATCTCTAATCGGAAGAATGGCTGATTTCACTTCTATGATTTTTTACTGATTCATTTGTATAATCTCATTTGTGAAGAAAATAATGTTTCTTTGCCCTCAATATTTTATGTTCTTTCAAACTGAGAAACTTAGTACCAAGTATTTTAAGATCATAGTGAACCTACATATTTATGGCAGAACCAGAATAAAGATTACACAACTTCTACATTCAACAGAAAAACTTGTTTACTGCATCGTTATACTGTATATTATTTCTAAGTACCACAATGAGACCAGCTCCCTAAAAAAATATAGGAAAATTTCACAATTAATAGGAAAATATCACAAATAGATAAAGATGAATTTGGAATATTCTGGAGTCCAATTTTGTTACTTTAATGTATACAAAGTATAAAAATGTTGATGATAGTAGTCTTTTTACTTAAAGAAGGAGATAAGCTCAGTTTGTCATTAACAAACCATATATTGAAGTAGGCTGCCAGATAAGAATAGTTTTTCTTAAGTAGGTTAAGTAACTGTTTTTAACTTAAGTATAATCAACATGCAATGTATATTAGCTTCAGGTGTACAACATACTGATTTTACAATTCTGTACTTCAGTCAGTGCTTACCACAGTAAGTGTGGTCACCATCTGTCACCGTATGACGTTATGACAATATTATTAACTCTTTTCTCTATGCTGTACTTTTCATCTCTGTGACTTACTTATTTTGTAACTATAAGTTCCTACTAACATCCCCTCTGGCAACTACAGGTTTGTTCTCTGTATTTAAGAGTCTGTTTTTTGTTTGTTCATTCTCTTGTTAGATTCCACATATAAATGAAATGGTAATTGTCTTTCTCTGTCTGACTTATTTCATTTAGCATAATACCCTCTGGGTCCGTCCATAGTGTCACAAATGGCAAGATCTCATTCCTTTCTATGCTATGTTTGGGTAATAGTCCATTGTATTTATATACCACATCTTTATCCACTTATTTGTAGATTGATCTTTGTGTTGCTTTCATGTCTCAGCTATTGTTAATAATGATGCAATAAATGTAGGGGTTCATATATTTTTTTGAATTAGTGGTTTTGTTTTCTTTGGGTAAATATCTAGTAGTGGAATTACTGGATCATATAGTATTTCTATTTTTAACTTTTTGATGAACCTCCATACTGGTTTCCACAGTGGCTGCATGGGTTTACCTTCACATCAACAGCGCATGAGAGTTGGTTAAATAACTTGGAGAAGTTTATTTATAGCCTACATTTAATTTTATCTCTCCCTTTCTTCATAATATAAAAATCTTACATTTATAATCAGATTTGTATGAATTTCAAGTTATTAATGACTTAATGAGTTATTATTGAACTGTCATTTTAAATACTTTTGTTGACTTTGTTTCTCTTATAGAGAAGAAAACTCCATCTCAGCCCTGAGCAATGTAGTAACTTTTATGTGGAACAGTATGGGAAAATGTTTTTCCCCAATTTAACAGCTTACATGAGTTCTGGACCACTTGTTGCCATGATATTAGCTAGACATAAAGCCATCTCTTACTGGAAAGAACTTTTGGGACCAAGTAATACCTTAGTAGCTAAAGAGACTCACCCAGACAGGTAACTTTCCTAGGGGGAAAAATGGAATCCAAGTATAAAAATGAAACAAAACAAAACCAAACCCAAAACTGATTTCATTGTAATAGGAGTTTCTTTTCATTTGAAAGTTTTTCTAAGTCAACTTTTTGTTTTTTCGTTGGGATGGGGGTGGGGTCAGTTTTACATTTTAGCTATTAAAATGTCCATCTTAATACCATATACCCCAAAAGGCCTCAGGGAATTTCTGATTTAGCCTAATTCTTCTGATTAGCCTAATTGTTCTCTCATCCTTGAATTAAACTGCCCCCGAAGTAGGATTTTTCATAGGAAAATTGTCATGGCTTTTAAAAATAATATTGGTAATAGAAGGCCAGAAAAACAGATTTTTAGCATTATCATTAAAGTTTGGAAACACGAGGACATTGAATTCTTGCATTTTTTAATATATGTTGCCTTTTCACTTCTCACAAAACAACACCTCCTCTTCACCCAGAGAACTCCTGTTTCCCAGTGTATCCCTCCCGCAGATTTAAATATATTTGACCCTCATCTAGGTAGATTTAAGCTTAAATTCAAAATAGATTAAAACTTCCATATGTGAGAAGTGGCAATGCTTCTGTAAAATTCCTAAGTAGAACGCATATGTAAAGAGTAAGGAAAGGCTATCACATTGGATGGTCATCATCTCTAACTTACTTTTAGTTTAAGGGCAATTTATGGCACAGATGACCTGAGGAATGCACTTCATGGGAGCAATGATTTTGCTGCAGCAGAAAGAGAAATTCGATTCATGTTTCCTGAAGGTGAGTTACCAATGAGTAATTTAGTCAAGTGCATCTCCCTATTGTTTGCTTTCTCTTTTATTTGGGTGATGTACCTGGGAACGAAGATAACAGGGTTTTTCTCCAATATATTTTGTCATATTTTGAAGTTACAGTTACTTACAAACTTGAGGCCAAGAATGGAAAATTCAGTATTTCCCTCAGAAACTAAATTGTGTCCTATAGGGAATCTTTTGAGAAGAGTTTACTTTTTTCTTTCTTTTCTCTTAGACTAGCCATACTTAGGGTTTTTCTTCTCCTTTGTTGCAATTCCTTAAGTTCTCCGTAATGCATCAGTAAAGTTTGTTACACATGAAAAAAAGAATCTCCCTTGGAAATTATGATAGATTTCCCATTTTCTCTAACTCTTTACTGTTTGTCTGATGAATGTTTATGCGGTTGTGAAATTAGTAAGTCTCAGGCCCGTTTTTTGTTTCCATCCTGTTATGGAAGTTGTAAATCTTCTAGAAGTGGGCATAGTAAGGAATAACATTGAGGTTTTTAGTTTGTTTTCTTTCTTTTTTTTTTTAAAGATTATATTTATTTGACAGAGAGAGACACAGCGAGAGAGGGAACACAAGCAGGGGGAGTGGGAGAGGGAGAAGCAGGCTTCCCGCGGAGCAGGGAGCCTGATGCGGGGCTCGATCCCAGGACTCAGAGATCACGACCTGAGCCGAAGGCAGACGCTTAATGACTGAGCCACCCAGGCACCCCTCATTTTTAAATTTTTAAGTAATCTCTGCACCCAACGTGGGGCTTGAACTCATGACCCTGAAATCAAGAGTTGCATGCTCCACTCACTGAGCCAGCCAGATGCCCCACAAAACTATTTTATAGCTATTTGTACACAAAAGGATTTGCCTACTTACATATTTTATTCTTACTGATCTAGTTTCTATCACATATCCCTTCTATTAGGGTATCTTTTTCTTTGGAATTGTTTATTGTGGAAATTTCAAACATAATCAAAAGTAGAATAATAAAAATAAACCCCTAATGAAACTATCACCCGACTTAAATAATTGTGATCCGTCTAATTATATCATCTATAACCTCTGCTTCTATTTCTAATGCTTCCACATTATTTTGAAGTACATCTCAAACATGAAGTCTTTTTAATGTGATAGTACTTAGATTTAGTCCTCTTAGTGAATTAGATTTTTTTTTTTTAAGATTTTATTTATTTATTTGACAGAGAGAGACACAGTGAGAGAGGGAACACAAGCAGGGGGAGTGGGAGAGGGAGAAGCAGGCCTCCCGCCGAGCAGGGAGCCTGATGCGGGACCCGAACCAAGACCCTGGGATCATACCCGAGCTGAAGGCAGACACTTAACGACTGAGCCACCCAGGTGCCCCAGTGAATTAGATTTTCCTCTGATTCCAGACATCTCACCTCTCTCTGTTTTTTTCTCTTCTTATCAGTAAAATGCAAATATTATTAGTATTGCCTACCTAGTTAGGGATATTGTTAGGGTTGAATATATAAATGCATGTAAAATTCTTAGTGTTTGGTGCATATGTGCTCAAATATTAACTGCTATTATTGTTTGGTTTTCTCTAGTCCTTTTTTTAGAAGCTCTTCTTACTCATAGGGTTATATACCTAAACTGTTATTTTAGATTGCTTTTGATTTTACCCACTAATTTGTCCTCTAGACATGAGTTTAAGAGATATAATTAGACATTTGAGAAGCAGCACTTGTAGGATAAATATAAATGATTAATTACGTACCACACTACAGATCTTTTGCTGTGAGAATGTGAAGTTCTTTGGAGTAAATTCTCAGAGTTTGGGGTATGAGCTCTCTCTTGCTTAGCAGTCAGTCAAGAACTATTTGCAAAACCCTATATGATGATTCACTCAAGCAAGTCATAAAGATATTCAGACATGTTCCTAACCCTTGAAAAAATGTAGTGTCCTTACCCCTCCCTTTCAATAGAGATGGCTAATTCAAAGCTTTGCTATATTCCATTCCTTCAACAAATTTATTGAATTAACTACTATGTGCCGGAAATACAAAGATGAATAACAATATGTCCCTGCTCTCAAGCTGATCGTATTTTAAAAATGTATAAAAATAAGTATACAATGCAATGTGTAAACTACAAATGTCATTAAAGTGCCATGAAAGTTCATCTGTGTAAGAAACATGAAAACCTTATTTTCACATTAATTCATCCAGCCCTAGTTGCTAGAGACAAATAATAAACGATCGGCAAAAATAGATGAGGTAGATGGGCAGCTGGGTGGCTCATTTGGTTAAGCGTCCAACTCTTGATTTTGGCTCAGGTCATGATCTCAGGGTTGTGGGATTGGGCCCTATGTTGGGCTCTCAGCAGGGAATCTGCTTCAGGATTCTCTCTCTCCCTCTGACCCTCCCTCTGCTTGCTCGGGCATGCACTCTCTCTCTCTCTCAAATATCAAATCATTTTTTTTTCTTTTTTTAAGATTTTATTTATCTGAGAGAGAGAGAGACAGAGATAGCCATAGAGAGCATGAGCGGGGAGGAGAAGGAGAAGCAGGCTCCCCACTGAGCAGGGACCCTGACACGGGGCTTGATCCTAGGACCCTGGGATCATGACCTGAGCTGAAGCCAGATGCTTAACCAACTGAGCCACTCAGGCACCCCTCAAATAATCTTTTTTTTTTTTTTTTTAAAGAAGAAGATGAGGTAGAAATAATCCAAAAATGAAGTTAAGGGAATAATTTCATTCACAATAGCATCAAAAGTAATAAAATACTATTTCACTCATAGGTGGGATTTACGAAACAAAATAAAGAAAAAAGAGACAAAAACCAGATTCTTAAAAATAGAGAACAAACTGATGGTTACCAGAGGGTGGCTGGATGGGGATGAGTGAAATAGGTGAAGGGGATTAAGGGTACACTTATTTTGATGAACACTGAGCAATGTATAGAATTGTTGAATCACGGGGCGCCTGGGTGGCTCAGTCGCTTAAGCATCTGCCTTCGGCTCAGGTCATGATCCCAGGGTCCTGGGATCAAGCCCCACATCGGGCTCTCCGCTCTGCGGGGAGCCTGAGTCTCCCTCTGCTTACCACTCCCCCTGCTTGTGTGTGCTTGCTCTCTCTCTCTCTCTGGTCAAATAAATAAATAAAATCTTAAAAAAAAAAAAAAAAGAATTATTGAATCACTATGGTGTATACCTGAAACTAATATAACACACTGTATGTTACTTATACTAGAATTACATAGGTAAATAATAAAATACTTAGGAATAAATTTAACAAAAGAAGTACAATTCTTATATAATGAAAGGCATAAAACATTATTGAGAGAAGTGAAAGACTATCTAAAATAGATAGACGTCCCATGTTGATGGATTAGAAGAGTCAATATTGTCAGGATGGCAGTTCTTTCCAAATTGATCAATTAATTTAATGCACTTCCTATCAAAATCCATACATTCTTTTATGTAGAAGTTGGCAAGCTGATTCTAAAATTTATCTGGAATTGCAAAAGATCTAGGCAAGCTAAAACAATTTTTAAAAAGAAGAAATAAGTTGAACTTCCACTAATCTTATTTCAAAACTTACTATGAGACCTCAGTAATTAAGACAGTATTATTCTAGACATATAGATCAATGAAAGAGAATTGAGAATCTAGGAATAAATCCTTACATTTTGGTCAGTTGACTTTCAACAAAAGTGCCTAGACAGTTTGATGGGGAAAAGGTGATCTTTTCAACAAATGGTGCTAGGTAGGACAACTGAATACCCACATGCAAAAAAAGAGAAAGAACTCAGATCTTGTTTCATACCCCATACAAAATGTAACAACAATGGATCATAGACCTAAACATAAGAGCTAAAAGTATCTAGAAGAAAACATGGGAAATCTTCATAACCTTGAGTTGGACAAAGGGTTTTTGCAAATGATAGCAAAAGCATGATCCATAAAAGAAAATATTGATAAATCAAAATTAAAAGTTTGTATGTTTTATGTTTCAAAAGCCATCATTAAAAGTATTGAAAAGATTAACCACAGACTGGTAGGAAATATTTGAAAATCATATGAAATAAAGGACTTTTATCTAGGATTTATGAAGAACTCTTATAATTAATTCAGTAAAAAGAAGGCAAACAAAAACCAGGCAAAATTTTTGAATAAGCATTTCACAAAAGATACATGAATGGCTAATAAGCACATGAAAAGGTGTTAAAACATAATCACTGGGGAAATGCAAATTAAAATCACAATGAGTTAAAATAAAACAAAACAAAAAAACCACAATGAGATACCACCGCACACACACTACAATGGATAATAATGGCAAGGATAAAGAGATACTGGGATCCTCATACATTATTGTAAAATGATAAAGCCACTTTAGAAAACAGTTTGGTGGTTTCTTAAAACGTTGAACGTATGCTTACCATGTAACTCTGTTGCAATTCCGCTCCTCTTAGTATATACCCATCTAAGAGAAATGAAAACATAAATCTACATAAAGACATATGTGAATGTTTATAGCAGTACTATTCAGTACAGCCAAAAACTAGAAACAATCCAACTATGTATTAATGGTTAAACAAAATGTTGTATAGCCGTATAATAGAATACTATTCAGCAATTCAAAGGAACAAACTACTGATACATGCTACGCATTGGATGAAACTCAAAACATAATGCTGAAAGAATCCAGGCACAAAAGACAACATACATGACCTGTTTATATGAAATATCCAGGAAAGGCAAATTTTTTTTATTGTGTTATGTTAATCACCATACATTACATCATTAGTTTTTGATGTAGAGTTCCATGATTCATTGTTTGCGTATAACACCCAGTGCTCCATGCAGAACGTGCCCTCTTTAATACCCATCACCAGGCTAACCCATCCTCCCACCCCCCTCCCCTCTAGAACCCTCAGTTTGTTTCTCAGAGTCCATAGTCTCTCGTGGTTTGAGGAAAGGCAAATTTTTAAATAGAAGCTCAGTGCTTGCCAAAGGCTAGGGGTGGGAGTGGTAGTGGGAAATCGCAAATAGGCACAAGGAACATTTTTGGGGTAGTGAAGTGTTCTAAAACTGGATTGTGGTACTGATTGCACAACTATAAGTTTACTAAAAATTTATTGTATACTTTAGTGAGTGAATTTTATTATATGTGAATATACCTCAATCAATTTTTTTAGTAAAATTACAAAAAATAGATGAGGTTCCTGCTCCCTTGGAGTTTACATCTAATGTTCAGAAGATAGCCATTAAACAATAATTACCCAAATAATTGTACAGTTATGACTGTGTAGTTACTGTGTGGTAAGTGCTATACAAAGCAATTATAGGGTATTATGAGACTCTATGATAAGAAAGGCCCAACTGAGGAAGTGACATGAGATCTAGGGAAGAACATTCTAGCAGATGGAACAGCATGTCTCTCTCAAGTCATGAGCAAGAAAGAACATGACACATTGTATAGACAAAGATCAGAGGAAGATAAATATGAGGTTGGAGAGTAAGTAGAGATTACATGGTATAGAGTTCTGTGGGCTCTGGTATGGAGTTCTATCTTGACTGTAAATGCCATGAGGAACCAATGAAGCTTTTTAAGGATGGGAATGGCAATAATCAATTTTCATTTTCATTTTTATTTTTTAAGGATTGTATTTGAGGGAGGGAGAGAGCACAAGAGAGGGGAGGGGCAGAGGGAGAGAGAAGCAGACTCCCTGCTGAGTGGGGAGCCCAACATGGGGCTCGATCCCAGGACCCTGGGATCATGACCTGGGCTAAAGGCAGACACTTAACTGACTGAGCCACCCAGGTGCCCCTCAATTTTCATTTTTAAATATTACAAAGGGCCTGGGTACAGGGTACAGTGAACATGATAAATGTGGTCCTAACTTTCATGGAACTGAAAGAGAAGAAGAGACTGATGACAAATATTTGTGTAACCAAAATAAAAATTATTACAGTGATCAGTACAAAAAAGAGTGCTATAATGAGACTAATAGGAAAGGAACCTTTTACTCAAGTCCTTTGAGACATTTCCTAGGTTTTCTTGGCATCCTGGCAAAGGACTCTCATTGTTAGTTGTCTCATTGAGACTGAGCCCATACACTAGTCATATAGAAACCTGTCTTCCCACCTTCTTTTTCCTTGGGTCAGTGATGATTTAAATCTGAACACATGAGACCAGTAGCTTCACATTCTCATCTTTATCAAAAGTTGCCCATTGATTGAGGTCAACCTCAAAAGACTTACTAAGACTTATAAAATATATTCTTTCTCATATACATAGATTCTTTGTTGAACTGCAAGTCTGGTTGACCTACATAGTGTTCAAACAAGACTAAAAACACTAAAATTTTCCTAGATCTTACAAAATTTATTTAAAAACCTGAAAAATAAGAGCAGGAATGTAATATATACTATACACACAGAAATAGGTTTTATGTGTATATTCAATAGTTTATAAGAGAGCAAGAACTACATGTTATTCACTGTTGTATCTATACCACTTTGTAAAATGCCTGCTATTTTGTTGGCAGGAATTAATTGTTGAAATGAATTAATCTCCTAAATTTTACATGTTCTTCATATTTTTCTTTTTCATGACATTGTCCATGGTAGTATTTACTGTAAAAAATATGGAAGTGGAAATGCAGACAAGGATATAGTAGAAAACATCATCAGAATCTTATACATGATCAATCTTAGTGTTTTGATACATTTTTTTGCCAGTCTTACGTGGTCTTATTATTTCTCTGTGTGTGCTTGTATGTTTTTGAACAAACTATGCTATGTATCTAGTTCTGTTTCCTTTTTGTAAAAAACAAAACAAAACAAAAAACCTTTATAAGTATTATCCACTAAAATTTCTTTCTTTGTAATGATTATATAATATTTCATCATTTGTGGTAGTTTTAATTGGAATACATTTGTCTTTGCAGTGATTATTGAACCCATTCCAGTTGGACAAGCTGCTAAGGATTATTTAAATTTATATGTAACACCAACTCTGCTTGAAGGACTCACAGCACTTTGTAAGGAGAAACCAGCAGATCCTTTTGTAAGAAATCTTTTTATTCACGCTAAAGAAATTGTCTATAGTTTTCATATTTAAAACATTGTATTTTTTGAAACAGTGAAAGTATTAAGAGCATTTTAAAAACTATTTCATATACATTTTAGATACTTAAGTATAACTTTTGATTACTTATTCTCTTACTGTATTTTAACTCTTTTTTTTTTTTTTAAGATTTTTTAAATTTATCTGAGAGAGAACACATGAGCTGAGAAAGGGGCAGAGGGAGAGAGAGAATCCTCAAGCAGACTCCCTGCTGAGTGTGGAGTCAGACACAGGGCTCTATCCCAGGACCCTGAGATCATGATCTGAGCTGAAAGCTGACACTTAACCAACTGAGCCACCCAGGCACCCTGCTGTATTTTAACTCTTAAAGAACACTGTTCCTACAAAACAAAAACAAAAAAAACCCATTGTTTCTAAATACATTTTCAGGGCGCCTGGGTGGCTCCCTGAGTTGGTTATGTGACTGCCTTTGGCTCAGGTCATGATCCTGGAGTCCCAGGATCGAGTCCTGCATTAGGCTCCCTGCTCAGCAGGGAGTCTTCTTCTCCCTCTGACCCTCCCCCCCCATGCTCACTCTCTCTCATTCTCTCTCTCTCAAATAAATAAATAAAATCTTAAAAAAAAAATGCATTTTCAGTTACTGTGACCTTCAAATACAGATCATTGTTTAGGGGTATAATTTATATAATCAAATGATAAAATTAGATACATATTTGAATTTTGTTTGATATTTTTATTTTTAATGATATCTAATTTTTTTCATAGAAAACATATTTATTCACATCCCTAGATACTTCAGCATTGCTCAGTCAGGTGGAAGAATAGTTGGGTAGGCGGAACTAGGATGGTGTCCTGGGCCAAATGTCTTCCTTGCTCCTTCCTTATAGGTACTCCCACTCATTTGAAGATTCAGAGATAATCAAGGAAGTTATTTCATTTATTTATTTATTTTTTAAGTAAGCTTTATGCCCAACATGGGGCTTGAACTCATAACCCCCGAGATCAAGAGTGGCACGTTCTTCCCACTGAGCCAGCCAGTCACCTCAGGGAAGGTTAATACCAGCCCTGACAAAATAGTATCTCCAGCCTCTGTTACTATTCTGAAAGGGAATCCCCTTTGGAAGACAAAAGATTTAATCTCTCCTACTAACTTTGTCACTTTCACCAAAAACAAAAGATAAGCAGGTTATTTCTTTTTTTTCTTTTTATTTATTTTAAGTAATTTCTACACCCAATGTGGGTCTCGAACTCACGACCCCTGAGACTAAGAGTCACACACTCTACTGACTGAGTCAGCTAGGTGCCCCTAGGCAGGTTATTTCTTTAATAACTCCTTTTCATTGTGACAATAACATATGTTTACTTAGTAAGAAACCTGATACTACTGAAAAGTTAAAGAAGGGCGCCTGGGTGGCTCAGATGGTTAAGCATCTGCCTTCGGCTCAGGTCATGATCCCAGGGTCCTGGGATCAAGTCCTGCATCAGGCTCCCTGCTCCTTGGGAGCCTGCTTCTCCCTCTGCTTCTCTCTCTCTTTCTCTCTCTCTCTGTCTCTCATGAATAAATAAATAAAAAATCTTAAAAAAAAAAAAAAGTTAAAGAAAGAAAAAGATACCCCTGGTTCCATTTCCTAAACATGGTCTTTGAAATCATCTTGCCTAGATTCAACTCTGACTCCAGACATCTAAGCTCTGAGTTTTTCTCTTCTCATCAGTAAAATGCAAATAGATTAGTACCTGCCTACATAATAGGGATATTGTTAGGATTAAATGTAAAAATGTATGTGAGGGCACCTGGGTGGCTTAGTTGGTTAGGCATCTGACTCTTGATAATCAGTTCAGCTCTTCATCTCAGGGTTGTGAGTTCAAGCCCCTCATTGGGCTCCACACTGGGTGTGGAGTCTACTTAAAAAAAAACAAACACCAAGAAGTATGAATGCATGTAAAATTCTTAGAGTGTCTGGTGCATACGTGCTCAAATATTAACTGCTATTATTGTTTTGTTTTTTCTAGTCCTGTTTTTTCTTTGCTCAGGTTTTATTTTTTTAATTTCTATTACTATATTTAAACATATATCCCATAAATATCACTATATTTAGTTTTTTTAAAAGATTTTATTTATTTGTCAGAGAGAGAGAGCGCACAAACAGGGGGAGCAGCAGGCAAAGAGAGAAGCAGGCTCCTGCTGAGCAAGGAGCCCAGTGCAAGACTCAATCCCAGGACCTTGGGATCATGACCTGAGCCAAAGGCAGATGCTTAACCGACTGAGCCACCCAGGCATCCCAAATATCACTATATTTAAATATATATTTTATAGAGATTATTTTAATAGTTAAGTGATTTCTTTTATTACCCTTACCATACTTCTTTTGCTGTTTGAGTTGTTTGCTATTATGAATAGTGTAACAGTAAACATCTTTGAGTATAAGGCTTTTCACACATTGAGATTACATCATTTGGAAAGAGATCAAAAAGTAGAGGGGTGCCTGACTGGCTCAGTACTAGAGCACATGACTCTTGATCTCAGGGTTGTGAGTTGAAGCCCCATGTTGGGCATGGAGCCTACTTAATAAAATGAAAAATAAAAAAAATTTAAAAGGTAGAATTATAATTCAAAACATATGAAAAGCTAAAAAAATTTTGCCCTTAACTTTCTTTTCTAATTAATTTTTTTAGTAATATTTAGAACAGTTTTTTTAATAAGCAATATTTAAATATGGTATAAATTCAAAAATTACAAAAGGGTATATCATGAAAAGTAACTCTCATTCTCATTTCTGTTCCTTGGTCATTCAGTTATACTTCCTGGAGTCATTCACTCTTAGCAGCCTCTATATATCCTTTCAGCAGAGAAAATCTATACATATATAAGCATATATATTTTTACTTAAAAACATGTACATTTACAAATGCTAGCTACTAGGCCATTTGATAATTTTTACCTTATTTACTCAACATATAAATTATTAAATAACACCACAGACAAAATTGCCCTGTTTTAAAAGAACAGCTCATGGCATTCTCTTGAATTGATTTCTACAGTTTATTAGTCACATATAGATGGTAGTTTAGGTTGTTTCTATTCTTTTGTTACTGTGAACTGCCAACAGTCAATATCTTCATTCATATGTCTGTGTACCATATATCTATAGAATAAATTCCTACAAATGGAAATACTGAGTCAAAAATAATGTTATTTTTTTAAAAGAATGTTGTTTTGATGTGTTTGATATGTGCATTTTTAATCTGGATAAGTATTGCCAAATTTTGTAGTGGTTGTACCATTTTATACTCTGCTTAAAAGTGGATGAGAGGGGGCTCCTGGATGGCTCAGTCAGTGGAACATGTGACTCTTGAGCTCCAGGTCATAACTTCAAGCCCCACACTGGGTGTAGAGTTTACTTAAAAAAAAAAAAAAAGATGGGGCGCCTGGCTAGCTCAGTCAGAAGAGCATGCGGCTCTTGATCTTGGGTCATGAGTGTGAGCCCCATGTTGTGTGTAGAGATTATGTAAATAAATGAAAAACTTAAAAAAAAAAAAAGGAAGAACAAAGTTAGAAAATTCTCCAAATCTATTTTTCATTTTCATGATTATTTTATATATTCAGAGCCTCTTGAAATTCCATATGAATTTGAGGATTGACTTTAACATTTCTGCAAAAATGTTTTTGGGAATTTCATAAGGATTGGATTGACTCTATAGCTCACTTTAGGTAGTAATGACATGTTAACAGTATTAAGTCTTTCAGGGCACCTGGCTGGCTTGGTCGGTGGAGCATAGGATGTTTGATCTCAGGGTTGTGGGTTTGAGCCCCACTTTGGGTGTAGAGATTACTTAAAAAATAAAATCTTTAAAAAAAAAGAAAAAATAGTATTAAGTCTTTGTATCCATGAACACAGGTTATCTTTGCATTTACTCAGGTCTTTAAATTTCTTTCAGCAACACTTTATATAGTTTTCAGTATACAAGTTGGTTAAATGTACTCTAGATTTTTTTTTTTTTTATGCTACTGAAATGGAAGTGACTTCTTATTTTCCTTTTGGGTTGTTTATTGCTGATATATAGAAACACAAATGATTTTTGTGTTGATCTTTTAGCCTACAACTTTGCCGAATTCATTTATTAGTTATAATAGCTTGTGGATTCTTTGGGATTTTCTATATATAGGATCATGTCATCTGTAAAAGGAGATAGTTTTACTTCTTTTCCAATTTGGATCTATACTTGACAGTCTTGCATAATGTAAAACTTAGTGTTTCAGTTTTTTAATGGTCATTTTCTCATTCTCAGTGATTTTGAAAACTATGTTTTAAATTGATATATATTTATACTACTTAAAGTGTAAGGTTATATATAGTATATATTTATATCATTCATAGTATATATTTATAATTTATAGTATATATATTTAAATGTTTATTACAAGTTTTTTTTCTTTTTTCCATAGATTTGGTTAGCTGATTGGCTCCTGAAAAATAATCCCAACAAGCCAAAGCTGTGTCACAATCCAGCTGCAGAAGAACCTTAAAATAAAATTCCTCAAAGAACAAATCACTATCTTACTGTGAAAGACATGCTTCTACTTTAAAACAAACAAACCGTCCTAAGGTTTTAAGTAACTACGTGTGAAATAAATTGTTTTTAAAAATATAAGTTTTAAAAGACTGTGTTTTGTGTATAAGATAGCATTATCTAAGGTAAAATATAGCTTTAGTAAAGGTATGATTTTTGTTTTCTTTTTTTTTTTTTAAAGATTTTATTTATTCATTTGAGACACAGAGATACACAGAGAGAGAGAGCATGAGCAGGGAGAGAGGCAGAGGGAGAGGGAGAAGCAGGCTCCCCGCTGAGCCAGGAGCCCGATGTGGGGCTCGATGTGGGGCTCGATCCCAGGACCCTGGGATCATGACCTGAGCCGAAGGCAGACGCTTAACCATCTGAGCCACCAAGGCGCCCCTGATTTCTGTTTTCTAATAAAAAAGTTGATTTTATCCAGAAGTATTTAGAATGTTAATGAAGCAAATGTAAGTTTTTTGTGATCGTAAAGTGGCATCCAGTTAGGAGACCAAAAACTAATTTATACAAGACACGTTAGAAACAACTGAAGATGAAAAGACTGTGTGCCCACAAGAACCTGCTTTCGATTCCTGCGCCTCTTGTCACACAGGCAAGGGTAGTCGTAAAGGTAGTGAAAGTGCCACCAGGACAGGCGTAGCTGAAGACAATTTTGAACTTTCTTTATGTTTCCCCTTTAGGAGGAATGTAGGTTTCCATTTCTTTGAGAACTGCCTTGTCTGCATTTGCCATGTCTTCAAAGTTACTTTCTCTTCAGCAGACATGGTCTTCTACCTCTTGAGCTCTTTTTGTAAAACTCTGAGAAGGTAACTGAAGCATCTAGTTGCTTCTTGTGCTCCTCCTGGAAAGCTTGCACAAAGAGTGCCTATGATGACATTTCGCTTCTTGATCTCTTAGGATCTTCTTTGCCTGCGTATAGTTATTTTTGTCAGTGTGACACAGTCACCCAGTCACCCAATAGAACAACATCATTGTTCTATTACATCAAGTAATAGAAGACTGATATAAGATGTTGCTATATTATTATTTTTTTTAAGTTAGAGAAATAAGACATTGAACCTTTTTTTTTTTTAAGTAAGTTCTATGCGGGGCTTGAACTCATGACCCCAAGTCACATGTTCTACCAAATGAGCCAGCCAGGCACTACAAGACACAGAATTTTAGTTACAATACTTTCCTAAGCATATATCCTATATCTAGATGCATAAATAATACACAGTTCAGATAGTTTAATTTAAAAAGTTTAAGTATATATAAAAACTAACGATGTACTGTATGGTGACTAACATAACATAATAAAATTAAAGTAAAAAATTAAAAGTTTAAGTATATAAATAATTATTTTGTATAATTAAAATGGTCAGAACCAGGTTAGGATTTTAACTAATCGTTTATATATAACTATTTCCTCAACAAGTGCCCTCTAAGTGTGACCAGACAGTAAGGTAACAATTCATCCTGGTTTGCTTACGACTTTCCTGGTTGTATAACTGAAAGTCATGCATAACCTGGAGTTTCTTTAGTCCTGAGCAAAATAGAATGCTTGATCACTCTACCAAATAGTCCTTAGGTTAGCATTTCCCACTTATGTTTTGGGGATAAGGTACTAGTTTTATTTTTATTTATTATTTTTTTTAAAGATTTTATTTATTTATTTGACAGAGAGAGACACAGTGAGTGAGGGAACACAAGCAGGGGGAGTGGGAGAGGGAGAAGCAGGCTTCCCGCCGAGCAGGGAGCCCGATGCGGGGCTTGATCCCAGGACCCTGGGATCATGGCCTGAGCCAAAGGCAGGCAGACACTTAACGACTGAGCCACCCAGGTGCCCCAAGGTACTAGTTTTAAAAGAAAATGTGAAATCCTCAGTTCTCAAATTTTTAAGTTATTTATTTAAGTAATCTCTACACCCAATATGGGGCTCAAACTCACAAGCCCAAGATCAAGAGCCTCACCCTCTACAGACTGAGCCAGCCAGGCACCCCTCAGTTCTTAAATTTTAATTTACTCAAAAACAAAAACAAAAAACCAGGTTGTAAAGCACCTTATTAACAGTAGATATTTAAACTGGCCTAATCTCTTCAAAAAGTCAATGTCATTATAAAACAAAAAGTAGAAATGCAGAGGAACTGTTCTAGATTGAAAGAAACTAAAGAGGAGTACCTGGATGGCTCAGTTGGTTAAGGCTCTGCCTTCGGCTCAGGTCATGATCCTAGGACCCGGGGATCAAGCCCCGCATCGCATTGGGCTCCCTGCTCGGCAGGAAGCCTGCTTTTCCCTCTCTCACTCCCCCTGCTTGTGTTCCCTCTCTCGCTGTCTCTCTCCGTCAAATAAATAAATAAAAATCTTAAAAATGGGGGCGCCTGCGTGGCTCAGTCGTTAAGCGTCTGCCTTAGGCTCAGGTCATGATCCCAGGGTCCTGGGATCGAGCCCTGCATAGGGCTCCCTGCTCAGCCAGGAGCCTGCTTCTCCCTCTCCCACTCCCCCTGCCTGTGTTCCCTATCTAGCTGTCTCTCTGTGTCAAATAAATAAATAAATCTTTAAAAAAAAATCTTAAAAATAAATAAATAAAAATAAAAAAGAAATAGACTAAAAAGACATCTAAAACTAAAGCATCCTGGGGCGCCTGGGTGGCTCAGTTGGTTAAGCATCTGCCTTCAGCTCAGGTCATGATCCCAGGGTCCTGGGATTGAGCCCTGTGTTGGGCTCCTTGCTCAGCGGGGAGTCTACTTCTCTTCATTTGATCCTGGTTAAAATATATATATACATATATGTATATTTATATGATATATAATATATATATCATTTATATGATATATCACTTATATATATGATCTTTGGAGGACAATTAAGGAAATTTGGATATGGATTAAATAGTAGATGGTATTAAGGAATAATTGCTAAATCATAGGGTCAAAATGATAGACCATAAGGGGAGAATGTAATTATTTTAAGATGATGCAGTCTGAAATATTTAGGATAAAGTTTTTGATGTTTGCAACTTATTTTCAGTTTGGCAAGAAAGAAATATTTTTATACATGTATAGAGAAAGCGAAATTACTAAAATAATTAACAATTCAGTCTAAGCACCCTAGTGTTCATTGTACTGTTCTTTCAACTTTTCTGTATTTTAAAACTATTCACAAATGAAGTTGGGGAAAAAAAGAAAAGATCTGACTGTCCGCACCATAATCTAGTGGTCAATTTTTCACATGATTGATAGGGAGACATTCAGATGTTATATAACTCTTGATTGTACAGAATGAAATATGCTAGTCATCTAGCCAAACAGTAAAATAGGAGATAAAATGATCACCTAAAGGACACCATAAAGAAGCAACCAGAGTGGCAGCTGGCTGGCTCAGTTGGTGGAGTATGCGACTCTTGATCTTGGAGTTATGAGCTCGAGCCCCATGTTGGGGGTAGAGATTGCTTAAAAATAAAATTTTTTTTTAAGATTTTATTTATTTGAGAGAGAGAGAGAATGAGAGAGAGAGAGAGAGCATGAGAGGGAGGAGGGTCAGAGGGAGAAGCAGATTCCCCGCTGAGCAGGGAGCCTGGGACTCCAGGATCATGACCTGAGCCGAAAGCAGTCGCTTAACCGAGCCACCCAGGCGCCACTTAAAAATAAAAACAAAGGGGCGCCTGGGTGGCTCAGTCGTTAAGCGCCTGCCTTCGGCTCAGGTCATGATCCCAGCGTTCTAGGATCGAGCCCCGCATCGGGCTCCCCGCTCATCAGGAAGCCTGCCTCTCCCCCCTCCACTCGCCCTGCCTGTGCTCTTCTCTCACTGTGTCTCTCTCTGTCAAATAAATAAATAAAATCTTTAAAAAAATAAATAAATAAAAACAAAAAATGTTTAAGAAGCAACTAGAAAAATTTAGAAGATGGGATGATCTGCAGGATAGATACCCACATCTCAACACATTGTTGTCATGAAAAAAAAGGGATTACTTTAGATTTAAAGAGACTTAAAATACATAATCAGAATCAATACTTGTTTCTAGATTGGACCCTGGTGTAGACAGAGAAGCTGCAAGGACCTTTTTGAGACACCTGGGAAGATTTGAATCCAGGTTGAGTATTAGATGAAATGAAAATGTATTATCTTGGAAGGTGAAGATTGTTGTTGTTGTTTTTTTTTAAAGATTTTATTTATTTATTTGATAGAGACACAGCGAGAGAGGGAACACAAGCAGGGGAAGTGGGAGAGGGAGAAGCAGGCTTCCTGCCGAGCAGGGAGCCCAACTCAGGGCTGGATCCCAAGACCCTGGGATCACGACCTGAGCCGAAGGCAGACGCTTAACGACTGAGTCACCCAGGTGCCCTGGAAGGTAAAGATTGTTAACTGGAAAAAACACGTTATAAAGCAATATGCACAGTGTAATCTCACTTTGATGAAAAAAAGTATATTTATATATGGAAGATATGATGTGGAAGGATAGTCACCTGTTACATAATTGTTATATAATCTCTGGAAGGTGGGAATATACTTTTTTAAAAAAAATTTTTGCTTAGTGAGGCACCTGGGTGGCTCAGTCGGTTAAGCAGCTGCCTTTGGCTCAGGTCATGATCCGAGTCCTGGGATCAAGCCCCACATCATCAGGCTCACTGCTCAGTGAGCAGTCTGCCTCTCCCTCTCCCTCTGCTGCTCCCCCTGCTTGTGCTCTCTTGCTAGAGCTCTCTCCCTCTCAAATAAATAAATAAAATCTTTATTTTTATTTTTTTATTTTTTTTAAAGATTTTATTTATTTATTAGAGAGAGAGGGAACACAAGCAGGGGGAGAGGGAGAAGCAGGCTTTCCGAAGAGCAGGGAGCCCTACGCGGGACTCAATCCTAGGACCCCGGGATCATGACCTGAGCTGAAGGCAGACGCCTAATGACTGAGCCACCTAGGAGCCCCAAATAAAATCTTTAAAAAAATAATTTTTACTTAGCTGTATTTTAAATTTTTCTACAGCATTCATGTTACTGTGTTGTAATTCTTTCTAAGGTTTAAAAAGATCCACCCAAGCATCCAACTGTGGATTTCAGCTCAGGTCATGATCTGAGGTTCTTGGGATCAAGCCCCGTGTTGGGCTCCCCACTCATTGGGAAGTCTGCTTGAGGATTTCTCTCCCTCTCCCTCTGCCCTACCCCTGTTCACTCTCTCTCTCTGAAATAAATAAATAAATCTAAAATTAAAAAAAAAAAAGAGTCAGGTGCTTAACCAACTTAGCCACCTAAGCACCCCTAGAAAGATAAACATCTTAATGGATGTCAACTTAAAAGGGTTGGGAACATTTCTTCATTAATAGGCTATCTACCAAAAAAAAAAAAAAATAGGCTATCTATCGCCAAGATGTTTTACAAGTTCTTAGCGCTGCCATATATATGAATTTTTGGACATATTCCTTCTGAGACTGATATGCCTGCTGAATTTCAAAACACCTTTGGCATCGGTGTTGAGAAGACAAACCAAAAGCTTAATAAGTGATAAATTGTTGTATTTTGAGCAATAGCCAAGAGCACATAGGAAAAAGCAAATCGTTTTTACAATGAGATTTCAGTGTGACAGCTTCAGGAGGTCATTTTCACCACAAGAGGCTACTCTTGCCTAGAAAAGAGGCAGCATTGTATAGGGCAGAAAAATTTCACACTTGAAGTCAGCTCCAGTCTCCAAACCTCCATTTGTTTTCTTATTTATTTATTTTTTAAAGATTTTATTTATTTATTTGACAGAGAGAGACAGCGAGAGCAGGAACACAAGCAGGGGGAGTGGGAGAGGGAGAAGCAGGCTTCCCGCGGAGCAGGGAGCCCGATGCGGGGCTCGATCCCAGGACCCTGGGATCATGACCTGAGCCGAAGGCAGACGCTTAACGACTGAGCCACCCAGGCGCCCCTGCCATTTGTTTTTTTAAAAATGGACTGGGGAGGGGGTGGCGCCTGGGTGGCTCTGTTGGTTAGCGTTAGGGTCCGACTCTTGATTTTGGCCCAGGTCATGATCTCATGGGCGGTGAGACAGAGCCCCACATCGGGGTCCCTGCTCAGAGTGGAATTTGCTTCTTTCCTCCCTCTCCTTCTGCCCCTCCCTCCACTCATGCTCGTGCACGCACACCCACGCACACGCACGCGCTCTCTCAAATAAATCTTTTTAAAAAGGGAGGGAAGAGAAAAGAGAGTAATTTGAGATTATTTTGGAGATGGAATAGACAAAAATACATGCAAATGGGAAGATTTATAGTTAGCTATAGGAGTCTTTAATTTCAGACACATTTGAGGTAATTATTTCATGAGCCACAACTGCAAAGTGTCGCAACGGGAAGACTGCCTTCTTGTTTACTGCCTAGGTAACGGGAGAGGGGAGAAGACCACCTTCTGATGTAACCTCTTAGGTAATACCAAAGTACTACTATGCACACATTTGTCTTCGTTAAGTGCTGGTGATTTCATGCATTTCTCTCACACTGAATGATAGTGCGGTATCCTTATTAAACAAGATCTAGCACTTCATTTATTTCCTTTCTCCAGGACTCAAAGAGACCGAAGAAGCAAGCAAGCAAGCACCCAGCTCTGTTAAGACTTGGAACTAAAGAGTTCAGATGTTTCTTTACTTCTGTACAAGTTTAGATCTGGGATGGCATCTAGAAGCTCCCCGTGCCTGTTATCCAGGAAACATGGTAGGTAATGTCTCACCTGGGCACACCTACCTCAGCCTCTGGGGGATTCTGAAGAGTAGACTATTGCTTGGAGAAGAGAGTCCAGGGCAGAAGGGTGCCACAGATTAGCTTGATTTGAAAGTGTCACAGATACTTTGGACAAGTACTTAAGTAGCTCAGAAATACTGCCACTTCTTTTATGCAGTTAACTGTTTATAAAAACTATTTACATTAAGCTTTGACTTTTGATTCAGAGATGGCTAAATTCTTTGCTCTTTGACTGCAGATGCTTTTCCTGGATTATTTTTGTTAGTCCCCTCACTAACAACAGTCCCTATCTTAACTTTATGCCTTTCATTTTAGACACCTAATTGCTTTCCAAAAGGTAATTAAATCTCAGAAACTGGGGCACCTGGCTGGTTCGGTCAGTTAAGTGGTTGCCTTGGGCTCAGGTCATGATCTCGGGGTCCTGGGATTGAGCCCCGCATTGGGCTCCCTGCTTAGTGGGGAGCCTGCTTCTCCCTCTCCCTCTGCCCCTCCCCCTCGCACTCCTGCTCTCTGTCTCAAATAAATAAAATTAAAAAAAAAAATCTCAAACTCTTGGACTTGAGAGCCTTTAACAGAGTTTACTTCTAAAGGTAGAATCCAGTGATTTCTGGCAATTTCAGATAGAAAGTGCAAGTGAGATAGCTTTCTCCCACCTCACCAAAGGACATGACTAAAGGAAAAGATCTCTGTGGAGCATTCATGCATAGCTTTCCTATTAAATTAGACCCTTGAGTCCATTGGACTAAGATGACTAAATAAAATGATATTGTCTGTTCCTTTCCTGCTTCCAAGGTGACCCAAAAAGTTCTCTCCCATCCAAATCAAGGGTTGATGACACTGCTTTGATTGATGCCTTTTGTTCCCAAACCAAATTGTTTTTTATAGCCCACCCCCTACCAGCACTTTCCAAAGTGCCACTGCCATCCCCTCCAGAGGGAGCCCCTTCCTTGGGCTTCCTGGCCAACAGCTGCTCCGTGGTGGCCAGGAGCAGGGAATGGGAGGAAAAAGCAGCTTGCAGACAAATGGGCAGCTAATCTGACCAAGAGCCCCATCACTAGAACCATAAAAAACTTCCTCCCCCCCCCCCCCCCTTGCCTCATCTACATTTCTTAGCTGAGGTGGGTGGAAGGCTCCTTGGAAGAATTATGGCTTCAATATGGTCTATCAGATCAGCCTCAAAATTTTTTTTTTACCTTTTTTGTTTCTTAAACCGGTTCTGCTTATTCAGCCCAATATTGTCAGATCACTACAGACCTTATAGATATTAAAAGGGCAGGGGCATCTGGGTGGCTCAGTTGGTTAAGTGTCTGATTTAGGCTCAGGTCATGATCCCAGGGTCCTGGGATCAAGTCCCATGCCAGGCTCCCTGCTCAACAGGGAGTCTGCTTCTCTCTCTTTCTGCTCCTCCCCATGCTTGTGCTCTCTCTCTTGCTCTCTTTCTCTCTCTCTCTCAAATAAATAAAATCTTTAAAAAAAATAAAAGGGCACTGGGGGAATATTATGAATAATTTTATGCCAATAAATTCGACAAACTAGATGAAATAGACAAGGCCCTTGAAAGACACAGATTACCAAAAATGTGTCAACCTGAACTACAATTTCTAGATCCTTCTTTAAACTTTCTATTTTTACTCTCTCTGTGTTCAGCTTTTTATTATGAAGCAGCTATGTGGAGCTTACTTAATTAGCATTCTCAACTGTTCTATGAGGATCTGGTTACTTTTCAGTACAAGTTTTATAATTGTGGGATAGAGAGGGTTAAGCTATTTTACAAGAATAAATATCTCAGGGGTTAATAACTTATATCAGGATTATAAAATCCTCATCCTTCTAGGTGGCCTTTATGTTGAGGCCTGAATGACAGCTTCTCTGGACTTTCTTTATCTAGTGTTTCTGGTCCTTGCCAATGTGAGAACATTTCAAGGAGTCTTTAACGTATATATGTGGTTAGAGCCTCTTGCACCATAAAATGCTTAGACAAGGACCAATATAAAACAGTCAGTCTACAATGAAGCTGAAGCTTTGGAAACAAGCACATCCTTTTCAGTGGTGCTTGCTTTTATAATGGGTCATTTAGCAAATGGACTGTGAAGAATTAGTCATGCCCAACTTCCAACCATCCGATGACTGGCTATAGACACCAGTTGAAAATTTTTAGGCTTTAAAGTTTCAGTCTTTCCATTCAAAGTTCAATTAAAATAAAATCCTATATCTAACAGGACCCCCAAGTTCCAGTGTAGTTTAACTTGTTTACATCTTTCAGAGATGCAAGTTCAACACACAAATGGCAAACCATTATGAATGTCCTTCATGCCTCTCAGGGATGCAAAAAAATGTAATATTTGAAACCACTGTTAGCTTTGTGCTGAGAATACAATATACTCTAAGTAAAAATAACATTATCATTGGTAAAATCACATTGTTACATCCCCTTATCTATTGCTAAAATGGTAGGTCCCAACCTGAATCCACTGGTATATGTGGAAAGCCAGACCTTTTGTGTAGCTTCCCATAGGTCTGCGCTCCCTATCTGCCCTCTCCTCTCCACTCTTCAGGAGTTACCTGACTTTGAGGGCTTGGTCCTGGGCTCTCTGAAGCCATCTGGCTGGCCTTTTCACTGGGCTCTGTGCCCTTGCATCTTCTTAGACTTCTCTTCCTCTCACAGCTCCATTATTTT
The DNA here is from genome assembly GCF_002201575.2 of Neomonachus schauinslandi. Lineage (NCBI taxonomy): Eukaryota > Metazoa > Chordata > Mammalia > Carnivora > Phocidae > Neomonachus > Neomonachus schauinslandi. The sequence goes on along the minus strand of NC_058409.1, from coordinate 29,181,897 downwards.
CAAAGTCTGTTTATCTTTTTTCTTGCCATCATCTTCATAATTTCCCTCTATTTTTGTCAGTGAGCTTGGTATTCCTGACCTCGACATAAGCTGCTATAGAGATTTGGGTATGTCAATTATATCTCAATAAAACTCAGAGTTGAAATTTTGAAGCACGTCACAGACTGAAGGAGTTAAAAACAGTTTGCCTGCATGCTTTCTTACTGTTCTAGCTGGCCTGGGGACTCAGGTTGAATAGACACTGCCCATACTGAAAATGGGTTTCCTTTTTTTTTTTTTTGAAGATTTTATTTATTTATTTGACAGAGACACAGCGAGAGAGGGAACACAAGCAGGGGGAGTGGGAGAGGGAGAAGCAGGCCTCCTGCTGAGCAGGGAGCCAGATGCGGGGCTCAATCATCATGACCAGAGCTGAAGGCAGACGCCCAATGACTAAGCCACCCAGGCGCCCTGAAAATGGGTTTCCTACTTCCATTGGGGAACTAGGTTTGAAATTCATTCTCTCGATTTTGTGACAATCAACAAATATTTATTGAGTGTCTCGTGTATACCTAATATGGTAAAAAAAATATTTTTTAAGTCTGGTATTCAGGGCTCCCATAGTCTGACCAGTGCTTATCTTTCCCACCTTATTCCAGAACCTGCCTTTATGGATGTTGCTCTATTTAGAATGGTCTATTGGCTCACCTAGTTCATTCCTAATTCTCTACATTTGCTGAAGCCAATCTCTTCCTTTACTCCTGCTCCCCCTCCTCACAAATACTGGATGACTCTCCTACTCTTTTATGGTTACACAATTCCTAGCCTAGGAGACAGTTTCCTATAATTTTGCTCTACAACGTGCTTATTTCTTGTGCCTGTGAAATACTCATGCTTAGTTTCTGACTTTTCTGGCACTTAATAATATACTCCTTTGACATCATGTAGTAGATAATATGGTGAAATGGTTTAGCATTTGGCTTTTGGAAACAGCGAAGCAGTTTTGTTATCATAACTCCTTGACTTCCTAGTTCTGCGACTATGGGAGAAGTTGCTTACCCTCTGAGTCTGTTTCCTCATCGGTAAACTGGGAAAATGATAGTACTGACCTGATAGGGTTGTTGTAGGATTAAATGTGATAAGGAAAAGCACCCACGGTACCTTGAAGGCACAGAGTAAGCACTCAGTCAGTGCTGGCGATCATCACTTACCTCAGGTATTTTTTTTTTTAATTAAAAAAAATTGTTTAAAGTAATCTCTACCCCCAAGGTCAAGCTCCAGCTCATGACCCCGAGATCAAGGGTAACATGCTCTCCCGACTGAGTCGGCCAGGAGCCCTTATGTTCCCACCATTAGTGAAAGAACTATCTATTGTGACCTATTTTGTGCCAAGCACTACACTAAGCACTTTCATCTGTTACCTTATTTAATTCTCACAACAATCTTGAGGTTAAATGATTTGATCTAGAGGTCATCTTGGAATTTTTAGAGCTAGGGTTTTGAACTCAATTATGTTTGGCCCTAAAGCCTTTCCATTACTTCCTGGTGCTTTTTCACAGACATGGAAAACCTTGTTTTTTCTCAGAGGTCCAGCTAAGTGTTGTGTGCAGACCAAGTTCATCCATTGGATGGATTTATTGTGAATAAATCAGTGAGTGGAGCTTGGAGCTGTACTACCGTTTATGCTGGTGCTTTTGGGGGCCTACAATCACAGAGGTTTTTTCCTTTATTACTTAAAAAGTGTCTCCAAATCCCTTTTCATTTTCCGTATTACCAAAGGTATTAATGCCTTTATTTACATTTAACCACTACTCAGCTTTGCTAATGAATATTAAACTACCTAATACAACCCCTTCATTTATCGTTGAAGCAGATGAGGCTCGGAGACATGCCCAAGGTCACAAATCTAGCTAAGGGCTGATGATCCAGGTTCCTGGCTCACATCCAGGGTGCTATTTATTATGCAAGGAGCCCCTTGAGAAGAAGCCCTTGAAAAGATTGTTATCAGAAGCTGTTAACAACTTCCACCTGCAGCCTTTTTGTGGTGTTAATTTAATAGTAACCCCTTTTAAAATATAATATCCAAATAAGCTTCCTTCAGCACAAAATTCAAATTCCTGAAATCTAATCATAAGACTGTATGTATCTGAAGAACATCTCACCATTGCTGTTTTATATAGGCTATGAGTTTCTAGAAACCAAAACTAGTTCTAATTTATTCTGTATGGCAGTTGGCATGGGACATCATCTGAAGGCAGAACTGTCAGGATAGAGAAATTTAGGGGCTCAGAATAGAATTTTAGAATTTCAAAAAAGTTTTGTGCATATCTAATGCATTTGAATCCAATCCCCTTCTTTTTATAGTAACGATTTTGAAGCTCAGAAAGTGATTTGCATGGCATTAGAGTAAAATCTGTGGCAAAATCAGCAGTGCTCTTCCCATAATATCAAATTGCCTCCCTTGATTACTTGAAAATTAAAATTAAATTGTGTTGATAGTCACAGAGATAGCAGGAATAAGTCCTTTTGGAAAAATAAAAGATAACCAGGGAACTAAAACTGAACATTACCTTAATCTCCCTTGGAACATGAACCCCCATATTATTCAGGCAACTTCACTGCATGTACAAGTTTTCCTGGCTTTTTGATAGTCCTTATGTGTTACTGGCAGAACCGTTTGTTCACCAGAAATATCAAAATTCAAAACGAGAGAAATATGGAATTATCTCAGCTAAATGGGAACTTTGTAAAGCTCCAGATTGTGATCTATTCTAAAGTGGCCTCCGTTTTTAACAACTTCTGGGCATGGAGAGGAATCGGGATGGGCTTGGGTTATCCTCTAGGAAAATCAACAATTCTTTTCTAACGTTTTAGCCATAGAGGCAACAAAAATATCTCGCTGTTCAGTATAGCTTTAACAATATTTTTATCTTCACTGTTTTCTTTAGGTTGTGAGTTGTGTTGGTACACCTATTAGAGCCCAGGATTTGGGAGAAATTTTATATTGTTCATTTTCAAGAAAATTTCATTCTTCCTAGTTTGCGGTCCTATAGATTCAGGTCAGGCTTTTTCTGTTGTAACGTACTATACCCTGACTGCGTCTAAAGAAATCAGACCTGAGGGGCGCCTGGGTGGCTCAGTCGTTAAGCGTCTGACTTCGGCTCAGGTCATGGTCCCAGGGTCCTGGGATCGAGCCCCACATCGGGCTCCCTGCTAGGCGGGAAGCCTGCTTCTCCCTCTCCCACCCCCCCTGCTTGTGTTCCCTCTCTCGCTGTGTCTCTCTCTGTCAAATAAAATCTTAAAAAAAAAAAAAGAAATCAGACCTGAGGAGGAGGATTATATGACACAGTGGGGAACTGCATCCATACGCTCAGCCCACCCCTGTCCTTCAAACTCTGAAGATTATTCAGAGTCAACCCCAGGACACTGGTGAGTGTGGGAAGCTCTTGGAGGGGTGAGGAGTGGGAGGGTGCCAGGGACCTGAAAGATCTTATGAAGCTTCCTGCCAAGCTGGCCTAGGATTAACCCATCATTTCCCAGCCGGAGCTATCCCAGCTGTCTTGCTTTCCTGGGGCCTCTCATGTTAATCTATGGAACTGACCAACTGAGTTTGACCGTGACTGGCTTTGTTTTGCAAAACAAAATTGGTAAGGCAGGCCTCATGCTGACTGACTGAATGGTGTCATCAGCTCAATTCAAGAGGTGCCACAAAAGCAAGGAAATGAAACTTCAATTTCCTCCTCATGTTAAGTGATAGCTTATCATACCGATTATGACCCTTATGCAGCTCAGGGCAAATTATTTTATTGCTTTTTTTTGTGAACAGCCATAAACCACTCTCATCTTCCACTTTTTCCTCTAACTCCCACCCCCACCCCACACCTGATTAAGGCTCCTCAGAAAGGACTGTTCTCTATTGTCAATGGTCAGAGAACCAAAGCCTTGTTTTTTTACCCCCACCAACCTGTCAGGATTTTACCTTTATTCTAGGAAGCACAAGATTTGCTTTAAAACAGAAGCAAACAACCAAGCGGAGGTGGGGAAAAGGCCATTCTGGCTTCAGAGTTCCCTTGTAATGTTCAGCTCCTCTCACTACTTGGATGAGCTTTGCTCCTGTTCTGGACCAGGCAGATATGGTTTGCTGTCTTCCCTGTATTCACACTGCCCCCGGACACACCTCCTCTAGAATGCTTTCCATAACACATTTTTATGGGCACAAATGTGCTTTCCTTCTCGATTGGGAAGGACTATGTCCCTTCATTTTTATGTCCTTGACCCACGGAAGGCATTCATTGAATGAAGAGATGGAAAGAGGCCACCCACAAAGCTCAGCTCATCTATTTCCCTATCTGCCAGCAAGTCTGTACCTATCTATTCCCAGATTCCAAGAGGTTCAGTTGCTCAGCTTCCTTGTGGACATCAGTGGGAGAGACGTGGTGTTTCTTTAGACTTAAACCTGTACCCTCTTCCCTTCACCTCCTCTTTTTAGGAAGTCTCTTTTACTCCCATGGCTTCAAAAGCTGTCTCTATATTTATGTCTCCAAATTTGCATCTCCATCTTAAATTTCTTTTCTTTTAAATTTTTAAAAGATTTTATTTATTTATGTGACAGAGAGACAGCCAGAGAGGGAACACAAGCAGGGGGAGTGGGAGAGGGAGAAGCAGGCTTCCTGCCGAGCAGGGAGCCCAGTCGCAGGGCTCAAGCCCAGGACCTGGGATCATGACCTGAGCCGAAGGCAGACGCTTCATGACTGAGCCACCCAGGCGCCCCTCCGTCTTAAATTTCTTCTCTAATTTATTTAGTCAGCTTTCCCAAATTTAATAGTCAATTGCCTGCTTGATGTCTCCACTTGAATGTCTCAGAAAAATTTCAAATTGACATGCTTAAAATGGAACTCTTTGCAATTTATTTTTATTTTTATTTCTTTGCATAAGCTCTATGCCCATAGTGGGGCTTAAACTCACAACTCCGAGATCAAGAGTCCCATGCTGTATTGACTGAATTAAAATGGAACTCTTGGGGTGCCTGGCTGGCTCAGTTGGTACAGCATGTGACTCTTGATTGGGTGTGGAGCCTACTTTATTTTTTTTTTAAAGAGCGATTGATTGATTGATTGATTTGACAGAGAGAGAGAGAAAGAGAATACAGGCAGGGGGAGCAGCAGAGGGAGAGGGAGAAGCAGACTCCCTGCTGAGCAGGGAGCCTACTGCTGGGCTCTATCCCAGAACCCTGGGATCATGACCTGAGCCAAAAGCAGACGCTTAACTGACTGAGCCACCCAGGTGTCCCGTGGAGCCTACTTTAAATAAATAAAATAAAATAAAATAAAGTTAGAAGAACTCTTGAGTCCCATCTTCCCATCAGCCCTAACCTGGCTCTCTCTTGTTTTGCCTCTGTCTGAAAGTGGCATCATCTGCCACTCACTAACTAAAACTGGAAAACCAGAGTTATCCTAGATCCTGCCTCTTCTCCCACACACCACATTCAGTCCATCAACAAATTTTATTGGTCCTACTTCATTTATACATACTTCTCATCTTCCCTGTTCTCTCTCTATTCACTCTGTCACTACCTTCGTCCAAGCCACCATCAGCTCTTGCCTGGCCTAATATAATTGCCCTTTTTGTCTCCAGGCTTCCATGCTTGCCTCTCTCCAGTCCATTTTCCATTTGGCAGCCTGTATGAGTTTTCTTACGAAGTAATTAGGATCCTATCACCACTTCACTTAAAATCTTTTAGTGGCTTCCCATTCCTCTGGAGCAAAATTCAGACTTTTTACTGGGACCCCCTAGATCTTAGATGATCTGACCTCTTCCTACTTCTCTAATTTAACCTCATGCCACCACATGCAAACCATGCTCCTGTATCATCAAACTTTGATCAGCTCCTGGAATTTTTCAAGCTCTTTTCTGCTTTGGGCTTGATTGCTTATGATGCTTCTTTCTGGATTATGCTTTCCTGAAGCTCTTATAATTAGATTCTGTGCATCCTTTGGGTATCAGCTTGTATTTCAACTTCACAGAGAGCCTTCTCTGACCAATTTTTCTTTTCTTTTTTCTTTTTAAGATTTTATTTATTTATTTGAGAGACAGAGAGACAGGGAGAGAGAATCTGAAGCAGGCTTGGGGCTGAGCGCAAAGCCCACCATGGGGTTCAATCCCACAAGATCATGACCTGAGTGAGATCACTTGCTTAACCGACTGAGCCACCCAGGTGCCTTTTTCTAAAGATGTTGCTGCCTTATTATGACAACTGTACATATTTCTATCATGACAGTTATCTCAATGTGTAATAATATTTTTTTTATTTGCTCATTGTTTGTGCCCTCCACTAGTATGCCAGTTCCATGAGGGCAGAGAACTGTCGACGTCATGAACTTCTGTATCCCCTGCATTTGTGCTATGCCTATAACAGAGTAGGTGTTCAGTGAATATTTATTAAGTGAATGAATGAAATAGGTTATAAATAGGAGCGACGTATAACTATCATCAAGCCAGGATACTTTTTAATGTGAAAGGAGACACACTTACAATTATACTTGGGACAAGAGACATAAACCATAAAATGATGGAAAGAGCCCTGGGTTTCCAGAGATATCAGAAATCCAACACTTTGTGTTGGATTTTGTGCCCTACAACAATTTTTTAAAGTTTATTTATTTATTTATTTTTAAATAATCTCTACACCCAACGTGGAGCTCAAACTCATGACCCTGAGATCAAGAGTCACGTGCTCGGGCGCCTGGGTGGCTCAGTCGTTAAGTGTCTGCCTTCAGCTCAGGTCATGATCCCAGGGTCCTGGGATCGAGCCCCACATCGGGCTCCCTGCTCAGCGGGGGAGTCTGCTTCTCCCTCTCCCACTCCCCCTGCTTGTGTTCCCTCTCTCTCTCCTGCTGTGTCTCTCTCTGTGAAATAGATAAAGTCTTAAAAAAAAAAAAAGAGTCATGTGCTCTTCTGACTGAGCCAGCCAGGCGCCCCTGTGCCCTACATGTTTATTCAGGTGAAGCTAAGTTAAGGGGACTACTAGAGAAAGGGACATGCAATGAAAAGTAGTGTAGAAGGGGAATAAGATGACCTTTCCCTTACACTTGGGTGTAAGTGGCAATGGTATGTTTGGGAAACTTCGTATGTTCTTCTTCCTTCCTTTTTTTTTTTTTTAAGATTTATTTATTTATTTATTTATTTGACCGAGAGAGAGCACAATAGGCAGAGTGGCAGGCAGAGAGAGAGGGAGTAGCAGGCTGTCCGCTGAGCAGGGAGCCTGATGTGGGGCTTGATCCCAGCACCCTGGGATCATGACCTGAGCTGAAGGCAACCGCCTAACTGACTGAGTCACCCAGACGCCCCTCCTCCTTTTTTTTTTTAAGGTTTTATTTATTTATTTGAGAGAGACTGAGTGAGAGAGAGAGAGAGCATGAGTCGGGGGTCAGGGAGAGGGAGAAGCAGACTCCCCACGAAGCAGGGAAGGGAGCCCAATGCGGGACTCGATTGCAGGACCCTGGGATCATGACCCGAGCCAAAGGCAGACCCTTAACCAGCTGAGCCACCCAAGTGCCCCTCCTTCTTTCTTTTTATCTGAAGAATTTGGGTGAGGGGGCAGCGCCTGGGTGGCTCAGTTGGTTAAGCAACTAACTCTGTATGTAATTTTTTAAAATTTCATGTAGCACATCCAAGCCTTCCCCAATCAGTTACCTATCTGAGTTATTACCCAGCTGGTTGCTCCTGAGAATAGTATGGATCTTTTCCAGAGCAAAGGACCAAGCGGTTGCTTGAACTTGGAATTAGGAGACCAGAGATCTATCTTCAGCTTGACCTTTACCTATAGCCAAATAACCTTGGGCAAATAGCTTTCCTCATCTGTGAGCTGAGAGGATTGTAGGAGATGGTGAAGGTCTTCTCCATCTCTGAGATTTCATGAGCTGTTTAATGTTAGAAGAGCAGTAATCACCCACCACTTGCAGAGTTATGGAGGCATGGAGAGGTAGCACGGTCCTACCTCCAAGGGGGAGGCTTGTCAGCTCTATTGTTGAAACAGAAAAATACATAATGACTAGATATCATAGGCAGTGATACTTAAATTCCATCTAATAAAAGGCAGGCAATTTCAAGGAGCAGGCAATAAACCTTAAGGACAGAGTGTTTGAGTTAGATAGTCAGTAGTTAGGGCAAAAGTATTTCAGGGAAGAAGATGGTCTCCACTGGGACACAGAAGTTAAATGAGAATACTATATGTGAAGAACTATCATAATTTGGTCTAGCTAGGGCTGAGGAAACAAAGGATGGAATTGGAAAAGTGAGTTAGGAGCAGTTACCTGTGGGAAGGGCAGTGGGCTGGAGGAAGAGGGGAGTAAAGCTGATTATTCACTTTTTGGTCTATTGACTTCTAAATTGTTTGAATTTTTATGAGAATATATTTATAGAAAAAATATTTTAATGTTTACTGCAGGATATTGTGCAGTTTAGGAGACTTGAAATGTCAAGACCAAAGAATTGAGATTTTATTCTCTAGGACATTGCAAGTTTTTTTTTTTTTCCCAAGGATTTTAAAAATTTTAAGTACAAGCTGCCCCTCAACGTGGGACTCAAACTCCTGACCCAGACATCAAGAGTCACATGTTCTACCAATTGAGCCAGCCAGGTGCCCTGTTTATTTGTTTTTAAATCAAATGATGATGAATTGAATGTGATACATTAGTAAGATAAATATGGTAACAATGTGTTAAGTGGAGAGTTGAGAGGCAAAATATCAATTATTGAGTGCAAAATTTAGTGCAAAATTCAGGTACAAGGTACAACAGTGTTAGTCAAGACTGGAGGCAAAGGTAACGAAGAGGAGGGTACAGATTTGGAGTCCAAACCTAAAGGAAGATGACTAAATATAAAAAGTAGAGCAGAGGGGGGTGCCTGGGTGGCTCAGTCGTTAAGCGTCTGCCTTGGGTTCATGATCCTGGGATGGAGCCCCACGTCACTGGGCTCCCTGCTCGGCAGGGAGCCTGCTTCTCCTCCTCCCTCTGCCCCTCCACCACCGATCCTGCGCGCGCTCTCTCCTTCTCTCTCACAAATAAATGAAGTCTTAAAAAAAAAAAAAAAAAAAACAAGGAAAGAAAGAAAGACTGTCAAGCGAGGGGCACCTGGGTGCTTCAGTCAGTTAAGCATCTGCCTTCTGCTCAGGTCATGATCCCGAGGTCCTGGGATAGAGTCCCGCATCAGGCTCCTGGCTCAGTGCAGAGTCTGCTTCTCTCTCTCCCTCTGCACCTCCCCCTGCTCGAGCTCTCCCTCCTCTCTCTCTCTCTAACAAATGAAGAAAATCTTAGAAAGAAGAGAAGAGAAGAGAAGAGAAGAGAAGAGAAAAAGGCCATCAAGGGAGAGGGGGGAGCTAGCCCTTTCTTCCTTGTGATAGTGTTCATCAGGACATTTGCTGCATGTCTAACCTGAACCAGCACTGCTATATTTTTGGCTTACCAAATCCTCCAGGACCTCTCACTATGGATTCAGGCCTTCAAACTCTCCTTTTCTCCAAGCGACAGAACCCTAATTACTCCAGTGTCTCACTAGTTCTCCCTCACACTCTTTTTTACTATTCTCTGCTGTCACAGAGCTTTGATGGCCTCATCAAGCCCTACGTGCATTTCCCCATGGCCTGCGTACATTTCTAACCCCCATCATTTCAGCGAGGTAGCCTTGATTCCTGCCTCCATCAGCTGGGACCACAACCGTCAAAGCAGCAGTGGTGCAAGGGCAAGAACATGAAACTGACAACCGGGACACACTTGCTTCTCTGCTCTCACCCTTGGAGATCTTATCTACTCCAAAATTCCAGTTCAATTTCCCTGCTGATGATGGCTAAATCCCCATCTCTGTGCAAATTCTAGGCACCACAGCTCTAATGCTTCACCAGCCATTTCTACTGGGATGACAGCATTAATTTTCTTTTATGACTTCTGTGGTCTAATGACACTTCGAGTGACTGAGGCTTACTCCTGAATCTTCCCTGACTCCTCCCTCTGCTCTACTTTTTTTTAAAAAAAGATTTTATTTATTTGACAGAGAGAGACACAGTGAGAGTGGGAACACAAGCAGGGGGAGTGGGAGAGGGAGAAGCAGGCTTCCCACAGAGCAGAGAGCACGATGCGGGACTCGATCCCAGGACCTTGGGATCATGACCTGAGCAGAAGGCAGACGCTTAACTGACTGAACCACCCAGGCGCCCCTCCCTTGACGGTCTTTCTTTCTTTCCTTGTTTTTTTTTTTTTAATCATTTATTTGTGAGATAGAGCACACGCGCAGGATCGGTGGTGGAGGGGCAGAGGGAGGAGGAGAAGCAGGCTCCCCGCCGAGCAGGGAGCCTGATGACGCGGGGCTCCATCCCAGGATCATGAATCCAAGGCAGATGCTTAACTGACTGAGGCACCCAAGCGCCTCTCTTGATGGTCTTTCAAAACAGATTATACAGTGTTCTCCTCTTCCTTAGGCTTTTGATTAGGAGCTCTTCTGTTAAGAAGCACGTGGCTTGGGGCGCCTGGGTGGCTCAGTTGGTTAAGCGACTGCCTTCGGCTCAGGTCATGATCCTGGAGTCCCGGGATCGAGTCCCGCATCGGGCTCCCTGCTCAGCAGGGGGTCTGCTTCTCCCTCTGCCCTCTTCCCTCTCGTGCTCTCTGTCTCTCATTCTCTCTCTCTCTCTCAAATAAATAAATAAAATCTTAAAAAAAAAAAAAACACGTGGCTGAATCAAGTGATCTCTTATAGACTGCAAGAAGGTTCTGGTGAAGAAATGATAAGGGACCTCAGTACCTCAACATAGGTCTGCGCAGGTACCTGAGAATCTGAGAGGAGTGTGGGAATGAATCTGGGCTCCTGGCGCCCCAGCAGGCCTCTTCCCTTACCCACATGCCTAGTTCCCTTACCCCTAGTCTCCGTACTCCCTCACTGACCAAGTGCAATCTGAGGCTTCCTGAAGCCTTGGCCTAATTTCCTCAATACTTGCATTGGTCATCCAACATCGCTTTTCTGATGAAAAGGGCAGTCTGGCAGGGTGGGCAGAGCACCAGCCATGGCGATGTTCAGGGCCTTGGAGTCTAGTGTTACCTCTTCAGTCATCTCCTTTAGTGACACCGGGCAGGGCGCTTTGCTCCTCTAAAACCAACTTTTTCCCCCTTTTGTTAGGGAATGCAGCGGGATTAGCTGGTTTAGAGCTGTAGTCGTACTCAAAGGTCTTTAACTTCTCCTGAAGGCTTTGCTCTGGTTCTTGCTTTCATTTCATTTCCCCCAACCCAAACATCTGTATCTGGGCCCTGAGTCTCTCTCTGGCTTTTGTGATCAATTATTATAAGTAGTTTGTGATCTGGGGCTAGAAATTTGTCTTTCTCTGGATCCTGTTTTTCCTTCCTCTACCCTCTAAAATAAACACTCCTCCTTTGACATTCTTTTGAAACTTTGACCTCTACTATAGACCATAATTGTTAGCCTTTTTCTTTGAGTACCCCCTAGCGAACCAGGATTCTGCCCTCCCAAGTCAGCAGGAGTCAGGCTATCTTGCTTTATCATTCTAAGGAAGGCCTTTGCAAGTCAAAAGTTGGGTTTCTCCATTCTGGAGAAGGGCTGAGAAATTTAACTCTTCGGCTTGCAGAGGAGAGAGGAAGAGGACACCTTTCACTGCATATGAATGGTAGTCATTCTGCAAAGCTGTCAGGATAGTTAAGAATGTCACCAGAGATTCCCTGGGCTCCCAGAGCCTAAGTGGCGTCAAGAAAGAGTATGGATTTGGGTGATAGCAGCCTGAATTCAAATCCACCTTCTTGTGTTTAATTTTAGGTTGGGTGCTTAACTTACCTAAGCCACAGTTTCCTCAGTAATAAGAGGGGAATAATTGTAACTCTTTATAAGTGGATTGTTCCCAGGATTGAAGCATATAATATATATTAAGCACTTGACACTTAGTAGGTGCTCCATTACTTCCTTTTCCCCCTTGCTGTTACAACTGCCCATTGGCAAGCCCTGAGGAGAATGGCGGGGGCCCATAGGAGCTCTAGGAACAGACCTCACAGTTTTCTTGGGAGTCCCTAATTCAACTCATGGCAAAGGTCAGATGGAAGGAGGAGGAGGAGGAGGAAGTAGAGGAGGTAAAGGAGGTGGGAGGGAGAGGAGAAAAAGCTTTGGAGGGGCCTGGCAAGCAGAAGCGTATTTTTCTTTTAATCTAGACTGAGAAAGTACAGGCTTCTATTCTCCAGGCCATGTGAAGTAGTGCCTGCATTTGAAATATGTGGACAGGCTCATGGACAGGTTTCCCTCATTGAGTTGATTCTTTTTTCAACAGGTTTTCAGGATCCACCAGAGATTGTGGCGAATCTGCCTGTGTTGGGCCCTGAACCTATTGAATATAGGAGTTTTACTGTTCTGTCACCTTAATGATAGCCAGTTTGTTAAGGATGAGCCAAAAGGGAAGGAGAGTAGGGTTGTAACTAGTGAATCTGAATAACACTGCGATGCCTTGGAATGAATCCCTGACAGGAAGGTGATGGATGTAGAGAAATCTAAATTCCTTTATTTTCTGGCTCAGGGTCTATGTAGGAAGGTTGGTTGATGTGATTGATTCCCATGAAGGTAAGATGAATGAGGATGAGAGAGACTTGGAAGGAGTGGGACTAGGAGCTTTTTGGGGAAGTAGGAATTCTTTTCATGGAATTCCCAATTGCTCTGGGTTTCATTAGTTGAAAACCTCAGATATAAACCCACAGAAGACATAAGGCATGCTCTTCTTGAATGATCATGTTTGTACAGGGCAGCAGGGATAGTTTTGTTTCTGAAAATCCACCCCTAGGATTACTTGGGAATGCCGGCAAGGTCTGAGGGTTGAGGGGGGGAATGTCAAAGCATCAAGTACCTGAGTCCTTTGGATGGGGATTTAGTTAGAAATGAAGGGAGAAAATCTAGTTTGTTCATTTCCTTAGCACAGTGTCACAACTCAGGTTTCATGATGGGCACTTTGGCATCTTTGTCTACTGGAGGATTGACTTCAAGGCCACATAATTTTATGATTTTTGTTTCTCTCTGAGCCCCAGGTTAATAATCTTTTCTTTTGGTTGCCTATTTCTTCTTCTTCTTCTTCTTAAAGATTTTATTTATTTATTTGAGAGAAAGAGAGAACATGAGTGGGGTGAGGGGCAGAGGGAGAAGCAGACTCCCTGCTGAGCAGGGAGCCCCAGACTCGATCCTGGGACTCCAGGATCATGACCTGAGCCGAAGGTAGATGCTTAACCCACTAAGCCATCCAGGCGCCCCATTGGTTGCCTATTTCTTCACCATAATTCTTGTGCTTAGGTAGTGTCTCGTTCCCCTTTCCACTACCACCACACACAGACACTTTCTCTGTCACTAACTGTGGTGTCTTTCTGTAAACTTCCTTAGGAGAGAGGTAGAGGAAATCTTCCATTTCTTTGACATAGGCTGCACTTTAATGGATTTCTCCTTGTCTCTGGCATCTGTGAGAGTTATAAATGCACCAGAAGGAATAGAGACCACTGTGAGCTTTCAAGGTACCTGCTTATGGTTTCTCTTGAGATGTCATCTTCCTTAACGAATATTTCACCTTCCTTTTCACTAAAAAAAAAAGAGGGGTTATTTCCTGTTGGCATTTTAAAAAATAACTCATTCTTTTTTCTAAAAGTATTTTATGACAAGTATTTTTTAAATTTTTATTCATTTATTCTATTTTATTTATTTTTTAAAGATTTTATTCATTCGAGACACAGAGATAGAGAGGGAGCATGAGCAGGGGGAGAGGCAGAGGGAGAGGGAGAGGGAGAAGCAGGCTCCCCGCTGAGCCAGGTGCCTGATGTGGGGCTCCATCCCAGGACCCTGGGATCACAACCTGAGCCGAAGGCAGACACTTAACCGTCTGAGCCACCCAGGCGCCCCCATTTATTTTTTTAAAAGATTTTATTTACCCATATGAGAGAGAGAGAGAGTGGGGGAGGGCAGGCAGAGGGAGAGAGAGAAGCAGGCTCCCCACTGAGCAAGGATCACAATGCAGGGCTCCATCCCAGGACCCTGGGATCATGACCTGAGCTGAAGGCGGATGCCACCCAGGCGTCCCTATGTATGTATGTATGTATGTATGTATGTATGTATGTATGTATGTATCTATCTATCTATCTATCTATTTATTTATTTTTAAGGGGGCTCGAACTCACAACCCTGAGATCAAGAGTCACAAGCTCTACTGACTGAGCCAGCCAGGTACCCCAGTAACTCATTCTTTTTGGTAAGAAAAATACTTGTTTATTGTAGAGAAATGTAAAAATACAGAAAAACACAAAAAGGAAAACAAATTACTCTATTTGGTATTACATGACAGCAAATATTTTCATATTTTCTTTTTTTTTTTAAAGATTTTATTTATTTATTTATTTCACAGACAGAGCGAGAGCAGGAACAGAAGCAGGGGGAGTGTGAGAGGGAGAAGCAGGCTTCCCATGGAGCAGGGAGCCGGATGCGGGGGCTCAATCCCAGGGCCCCCGGGATCATGACCTGAGTCAAAGGCAGACGCTTAACCGACTGAGCCACCCAGGTGCCCCTCATATTTTCTTTTTTTTTTTTAGATTTTATTTATTTATTTGAGAGAGAGAGAGAGAGAAAGAGAGAGAGAGCACATGAGAGGGGGGAGGGTCAGAGGGAGAAGCAGACTCCCTGCTGAGCAGGGAGCCCGATGTGGGACTCGATCCCGGGACTCCAGGATCATGACCTGAGCCGAAGGCAGTCGCTCAACCAACTGAGCCACCCAGGCGCCCACCCCTCATATTTTCTTAAGTAAGCTATATGCCCAGTGTGGGACTTGAACTCACGACCCTGAGATCAAGAGTGGCATGACTTGGGGCGCCTGGGTGGCTCAGTTGGTTAAGCGACTGCCTTCGGCTCAGGTCATGATCCTGGAGTCCCGGGATCGAGTCCCACATCAGGCTCCCTGCTCGGCGGGAAGTCTGCTTCTCCCTCTGACCCTCCCCTGTCTCATGTGCTCCCTTTCTCTCTCATTCTCTCTCTCTCAAATAAATAAATAAAATCTTTAACAAAAAAGAGTGGCATGACTTAACTGAGCCAGTAGGTGCCCCAGTATTTTCCTGTTTCAAAAAACAAAATTGGTGGGGCGCCTGGGTGGCTCAGTCGTTAAGCATCTGCCTTCCGCTCAGGTCATGATCCCAGGGTCCTGGGATCGAGCCCCGCATTGAGCCCCGCATTGAGCCCCGCATTGAGCCCCGCATTGAGCCCCGCATCGAGCCCCGCATGGGGGGGGGGTCCCCTGCTCAGCAGGGAGCCTGCTTCTCCCTCTCCCACTCCCCCTGCTTGTGTTCCCTTTACAGCTGTGTTCTGTGTCAAATAAATAAATAAAATCTTTGAAAAAAATTAGGTTTTCCTGAACATGCTGTTTTTGTAATTAACTTTATTCACTTAATATATCATGTATGTTTTTCACATTGCTAAGTGTTTCTCCAGAATATTATTTTAATGGTTGATATTCCATTGTGGGGCCATGATTTAACTAGTTTGCCCTACTGTTGAACATTTAAATTGTTTTATAATTTAAAACGTTAGGCTGAAAGTGTTTCCCCACTCTTGGTGATCATTTTACTTGTTTATTCAACATATCTGAAATACCTCCTCCCTGCAGGGTGCTTGGCCTTTGCACAGATGGGAGACTCCCAAAGCTGGGATGCTCAGATTTAGGAGACCAGTTGTTGAGCTCCCAGGGGCTCCCCACCCCAAGATTGCCAGTGGAAGATGTAGATGTGCAAATGAGGAAGGTAGAATCCACAACTTTCCTAGTCTCTTGCCCAGGTTCTCCCTGAGGCATACAGACACCCCAGGAAGCCCAAGTTAAGAGAGCAAACACACTTTGAATATGGTTCAAGTTCAAAGGGCTTCCTTGTCCCTCAAGTTTCTTTGGTTGCATTAAAATAACACTTTCTAAATCTGGGAGTCTGGATTGTTTTCCTATTGGCCAGTTCCTGATTCTCAATTATATTATCTCTCAAACACTTATATCAAGGGGGTTGGATATTTACAGTTTTTCCCTTAGCCTTGTGCATAATTGGAATTACAAGCAGGGTTTCCCATTCCCTTTCTTAAACTAAGGTTTCCCTTTAAAGAGAGAAATAAAAGGTCTCAGGTGGATATATATTCTAGAATTTATTGCAAAACAAAGTTGAGTTCCCAATCTGGGAAAATAACAAGACAGAGTCATTTTACAGCTCTTTGGGGGGGAAAAAAATCCCTCTTTGGGCGGGGTGGTGGAGGGGAGCCTTTCTTGATAAGTTGGGGTCACCTGCCTACTTACTATGACCATTCTTTTTCCATGGTTACAGAGCTGGTTTCTGAGCTGGGAAAGTCCTCAGCTTATGTTGGGTCCTAGTTTCCCCAGGGTTTTGTGGGGAGAACTTTTTTTTTTTTTTAAGTAAGCTCTGCACCCAGTGTGGGGCTTGAACTCACAACCCCAAGATCAAGAGTCACATGCTCTACCAACTGAGCCAGTGAGGCACCCCGAGAACTTTTTAAAAGTGCATACTCAGACGAAAAGCCCAACACCCTAAAAAACCTCCCACTAGGTAGGTCTGTGGTCTCTGCCCCACTTATGTGCATGGACATATAGTTGGTCTTGCTGGAGCTAGCCAGCATCGGGGAAGGTTGCTCCTTCAGAAGTCGGTACTGAACTCTTAGTTTTTTGCTTCCATTCCCTCTGAAACTTACAGTGACAAGTACTTTGAGGGTCCCTCTGGATAAGACCCCCAAACCAAACTCCCCTCTAGCAAGCTGCAAAAGGCCAGGCGCAAAAACCAGGAAATAACGTGCAGGAGAGGGGAGATGGGGTCTGCCCACGTTGGAAGGCCGGGCTCCAATTTCGACTCTGTCGAGAGTACGCTGTATAAGCTTGGGCCTCCGTTTCCCCCGCGAACTGCAGATATGAAGAGGGCTGCGGCCCAACCCTGTGATTTTCCAGTTGTTTTCGAATTCACTGTCTCTGAGAGAGAAACCGTGCCCCCTCCTTTGTCATGCAGCCGAGCAAGTGAATCTGCGCGGGGTGCTGTCAGGCCCTGGCTCCGCCCCCGGACCACGCGCTGCCTGGGGGGCGTGAGCAGTAGTACTTGTTCACCACGTGCCTGCACTGCTCACACCGGACCGTGCAGCACCACTGGAATTTGCAGTTGCAGCTGCTGAGAGCCTCGGCTCTTCTCTCCTCCACCTGCAGGCCACACTCGGTGCACAAGCGCCCGCAGCTGCGTTGCTCCCACCGAGACGCGGTGTGGTTGTTCTGCAGACACTCCCGACCTTCTGTGCCAGAGACGCCCAGGCTGGAGTTGCGGGTACAGTAGTCTGGCGATTCCTCTAAAAAGATCAGCTCAGCCTCTGCGCTGGGAAGGAAGGCCTCCGTGGGTGCCCAGCGGCCCTCAGCGCTGTTGCCCGCCCTCAGCTGCCGCTTATCCATCTCAATTTTCAGGGCCCGGTCATACTTGGCCTTCAGGTAGTCCCCCATCTCCCTGAAGTCAGCCAGCTGCAGCCAGCATGTCTGGATGCTGCAACTCCCGGAGATGCCATGGCATTTGCAGGTCCTTCTCATGATGGCTCTCACTGCCTTCAGGGAGAGAAAGAGAGAAGGATTCTGGGTAGGGAAGACCGAAGGCTAGCAACCAAATGGGCTATTTTAAAGTTGTGCTGCTTAACTTTGGAGGAGCATCAGAATTACCGGGGAGGCCTGTGAAAAACGCCCCACCTCAGATCTTCTCAGCTGGAGTGTTCAGGGGTGGAAACGCCTTGGTAAGGGTAGTTTTAAAGCACCCTTGGGTATTCTTTGGGGAAATCAGGCAAATGTTGAGGAATCAGGAAACCTAGGCTGTAGGCCCAACTCCATCACTTGTTGAGCTTGTTTCCCTCTCTCATTGGAATAAGAATGATCAAGAGGGTACTGTGTCAATTAAAGAAGAAGATATGATCTTTGGCACTATTATTGTTTTCAAGGTAGGGGCTAGAGTATTGGGGAGGGTTTGGATTTGTTCTCTCCCAGAGGGAAGGGAGCTCATGCAGTCTGAACCCCACCACCGAAGCAATTACTCGTGTGTAATTGCCTTGAAAACCTCTTCGCCTTGCTCTGGGCAACCAGGTTGTCTGGGTATAGGTTCAAAGGGAAATTTTTATGCTCTTAGCTTTAAATCCAACTTGCTTCCAGATTTGAGTTCAGAACTCTCCAGAAGTCTTGGGGGTAAAATAGACCCTCCAGAGAAGCCTAGATCAGTCCCAATCCCTCGAAGTCTTAGGATACAGATCTTAGGATACAGGTTAGCTGATAACCCCCCATTAATTTCCTAGAACACACAGTTGAAGTGGTTAACATTTTAAGTCATGAGAGCAAGGCTTTGGTACTGTATTGTTCTGTGTTCTCAGAAACCTGCCTGTGGAAGGGGCTAGACCATAATGATTAGTAATAAGACTAAAGTAGAAGATCTGAGTTTATTGCCTGGTTCTGATGCTTATTAGTTGTATTGCCTTGGCCAAGCCACTTGGCTCAGCCTGAACTGGCTTTGTCATCCAGAGAATGGGGGTAGCCATCCCAGTCTTGATAGGTGGTGTAAGGATGACACATGGGCATGAGACAGCTCTTGTTAAGTTGTAAGGGCTGTACAGATGTGAGGCTCTTGCCAGTACTGATCCTGATGGTTTGCCCGTGGACTCCTATACCTACCAGCCTGCCTGCCCTGTTGTTGTGAAGATTCATCAGGGCTCTAGCATCCTTTCCCTTTTCCAGGCTGTCCACAAAGAGTTTGGAGATCCTTTCCCCAAATTCCACATTGTCGCTGCAGCCTCCCCAGATCCAGCCATGACCTCCTGCACATAAGGAAAGAGTAAGTTCTGCACACAATTTCCCTGCTAAGTTTCAGGAGAAGAGTCAAGGTCACTTTGGCTAACATAGCCAAACCATCCCCCAAGAGCTCTAGAAGCATATAAAGCTGCAGGTGAGACCAGGAAGTAGAGGTGCTCACGGTGGGTGGGTGAGGTCCTTTTCACAAAACCAACTGCCCACCGTTCAGGTACATTCCATCTCTAGGCAATTAGTCTCTATACCCTCAGTAAAGGTAACCATACTGAGCCTGGCCTAAACGATCTTAGAGGTTCATTGCAGCTCAAACATTCTGGAATTCTGCACCATTACCCTACAGTAGTCTTGTTAAGAGCCATCTCCTCCCTCTTTAATGACAAATCTGAGTCTCTTAGATGGTCTACAAATAATTGAGTAGCTCTGGATTGTGGCCAAGCTGTTCTTGGCCTGAAATATGAGGGTTAGCTTTAAGCTCTCTTTGGCCTTCTCATTCCTAGATGTCTTGTTGCTTTTAGAGCTTGGTGCTACTTGGTGATCCTAAAATCATGGACCCAGGCTCAACTCTTGGAAGGGTATAGGGTATAGGTCCAGGAGCTCCCTCAGCACCAAGAAGTTGCTGGTAGCATCTAGGGGTTTGAGGGACCTGTGTCCCTTAGCCTTTCCCTGGAAGACCTTAGCCTGCATGTAGCTCTGCATCCCTCACTTCTTCCCACCCACATCAGAGAGCACAACTTACCTGTTTTTCCATTTTTTGACTCATCACAGCCACAGTTTTCAAAGTCGCCCATGCTACAGTTCTTGGTGATGGTGTACATGACTCCCGCAGAGCTGATGGCATGAATGAAGGAAGTCTCCCTGGTGGCTTTGGAGAGAAAGAGGGGACTGGAAACTTGGACCCTGATGACCCAAAGCAGAGGCTTTGGAAAAGCAATGGTCTCTCTCTCCTGGCCCCTGCCCCTTTTGGGTTTAAGAGGAGGCTCTTCTCCTTGAGACAACAGGGCATGTCTTTCCAGCACCCTTATGTCTTTCAGGCAGACATGAGTATCCCCATGGGGGTGGGGATAGTAAAACCCAGACAGAGAGTGATGGGACCAAGGCCACTCTCCTCACCATTTGTATTGGGACCAAGACCCTGCTCTCCTGAAATCCAGCCTGGCCTTCTGTTCATTAGCCACTGCTTCTGGTCCTTGGGCTATGAAGACTCAGGGCCACGTAGCTGGCTTAGGAAAGAGAGAAGGGCCTTTTCTTCCTTCTGACATGAAGCAGGAACTATGTAATACTTAACAATGATCGTAGCTACCATTTACTGAGCTCGTATCTTACTAAACTCTTTAAAAAACATTGTCCCATTTCATTTCCACACACTTCCCATTCTGCCTATATACCCCACGGGAAGATACTTCTCTTCGTCCACATCTTCTTTACTCCCTTCCCCCACCTCTTCTCAGGCAACTCTCTATTGTTTGTATATAAATGACCTTTATGTAAATTACTACATACAGTTATAAAGAGCTGCACAGGTGTGCGCGCATGCACGTGAACACACGACACACACACGACACAGCTCAATGTGATCTTTCAGCTTCTCTGTTGTTGGGATTTTACGACAGCTGGGCAGATGGGAAACTCCTCAGGGGCTGCAAACACAGAGCCCTTTCCTGTTTTTATTTCATGCAACTCAGTGCAAGATAAGTGTATACAAACACACAAATATAGGCATGCATTTTAAAAAACAGAGAAATTATTACATTTGTATGGAAATACCTTTGTATTCACCTCCTTCAACCCTTACAGTTCTCCTGGTGAGCTAAGTAGAGCTAGCCTTATTGATCCAATGACAAAACTGGGGTTTGAGAGAGGATGTAACTCACTCAGGGTTTCACAGCAAGGAAGTGGCAGATCAGCAGATCACTGATACCCTTTCCATTTCACTGTGCATAGAGATGTCATACATGCAACACATACACATACTGAAAGCCCACCTCCATGCACATGTACCCCTTTGTGTAGGTGCACAAACTTACCACTTCTCAGCCTGTTGTGAGTGGAGAGCTGGAGAGCATTTTCTGGGCAGTTCCAGCGTTCCCAAGCAAATTGGAACTTACACTCCTCAATGCCACTCTGGGCTCCCAGGGCCACACTGGTCGTGTAGGTCAGATAGGCCTGGCAAAGGGAAAAGGGCTATGAAGGTCAGCCCTGGCTCCGCTCAGGTCGTCTGGGGTTGGGGGGGTTAGCAGGCAGGACTCAAATGGGTTAGCTCTCCAGGGAGAAACAATTGTGGGTTCCTCTGGGTGGGGGACCTCTGGCACTGTCTCCCCTCCCCTCCTTTCTTTTGCCAAAAGAGTTCCCTTAGGAACCCGGATGGATAAAAACAGGAGCCAGAGACCATCCTACCTTGGGACCTGTTACCAGGAAATTGTTCACTGACCTATCAAAAAGAGAAAAAGTGAGGCAGTGGTGAATGGGGCTGAGATAATGGGGGTCGCCTCGGTGGGGAGTGGGGAAGGTGCAGCAGGGGAAGGACTTACCAGGCGGAGGCAGTGAAGGTGGCAAAGCATATGCCCACAGCTACCCTGAGCATAAACAGGTCCCCCATGGCCTTGCTCACCCCCAGGGGACCAGTCCAGCCCAGGGCCAACTCCAGAGAAGTGAGGAGAGGGCAGGGTCTTTCTCAGTATTTATGTGGGGGAAATTCTGAATAACCAAGGGGGAAAAATCAACAGCTCTTCTCATTTGTCCCTCACTGGCAGGGCTGCAGGAGCCCCTGACCCAATGGGGGACCAGGAAGGAAGGACTCAGCCCAAAGCCTCCAAGGAAAGCCCCGCCCCACCCCGCCCCACCAGCCCTTCTTCCCTCCCAGGCTGACAGAGGGGCTGAAGCCTTTCCCTACCCTTGAGGTTTCTTTCCTCTATAAATCAGACTTGTCTCTTCCTGCTGGGTGGCTCATTTCTCAGAATCTTGTAGCCTGGAGCAGATGAGGTTCCCAACCCTGAAGGTAGGTCACCAATTCCTCAGAGCTACAGTGTCCTCATCTGTCACTGAGACCTCACTCTTTGTCCTGCCTTCTTCCCCAAGGCGTTAGTAATTATAGAGGAAGCCTATTTGGGGCACCCCTCCTACTCATTTTACCAAAGTAAGTGAATACACCTTTCCTACCTCCTTCCTTGGTGACTGTAAAGTCATGGAATCTTGGGACCATGGGACAGAAATACTTCAGAGGCCATCTCTGTAATAGACCCTTCTACCACATTCTACTAAAGTTAGTTCTGGTAAGTTTCCTTCATGCCTCGTAGGTCTATCATTTCATATGTGAGAATCAACCTTTGGGCCATCCAGGGCTGTATTTGAAAAAATTAGTGCCTTTCTGACACTGCTTTATTGCCAGGACATCAGCTCCTTGGGCAGGAATCTTTCTTTTCCTTTATTTTTTGGTTATAATTATTATTTTTAAGTAATCTCTACACCCAACTTGGGGCTTGAACTCATGACCCTGAGATCAAGTCTCGTGTTCTACCAACTGAGCCAGACAGGAACCCCAGGAATCTCTCTTTTAGGTTCACTTAAGTGCTTGAGAAGATGCCTGCATAAACGAACAAATGAATAAAAGAAATTGTGACCCCTATTAGGGACCGAGACACCATTTAGGTAGGTTTTGGGACTGTAGCGAAGGGGTGGAGATCTTCCTTGGTTGGTGGAGCTCTTTCCTTGGGCGGGGGCTGGGGTTGGGGGGAGGCAGCCCAGAGAGACTCAGAGGAAAGTACAAACAGTAGATCACCATCGTGACTCATTACCTTGTGGCCGTGGATATCCAGATCATACCCCAGCCCCCTAGGGCCTGACTTGGGTGAGAAAGGGAGCTGAGACATCCCCCCACTGACGGAGTTCCAGGGGCCAAGGAGTCCTCAGGCTTTTTTACTTTTTAAAGCAGTGCATTCAAAGTTTTGACTAGGATTTGTATCAGTCTGTAAACTGTTACCTGTTACCTAAGTACAGAAATGAAAGTGTTTAGAAATTTTTATACTAATTTGATACAGTAATTTTATTTATTTTATTAATTTTTAAAATGCAGTTTTGTTTTATTTATTTATTTATTTATTTATTTATTTATTTATTTAAGTCGGCTCCACACCCAGCATGGAGCCCAGCACAGGGCTTGAACTCACAACCCTGAGATCAAGACCTGAGCTGAAATCAAGAGTTGGACGTTTAACCAACTGAGCCACTCAGGAGCCCTGATGTAGTAATTTTATTCTTTTATTTTTTTATTTCTTTTTTTTTAAAGACTTTATTCATTTATTTGACAGAGACGGACAGTGAGAGACAGAACACAAGCAGGGAGAGTGGGAGAGGGAGAAGCAGGCTTCCCGCCGAGCAGGGAGCCCGATGCAAGACTCGATCCCAGGACCCTGCGATCATAACCTGAGCCCATCCCACATTCGCTTCCTGTGCTTAACTGACAGAGGAGCCCCAGGGGGCTCCTATTTTGTATATATTTTTTCTGTTTCATTTTTCTAAGAGGATTGGTGCAAATGTCACAAATGCGAAATGTCTTTAATGGACTCTGGCTCTCAGCCCCCTGAGAAGCTGTCTTCCTCTGCTTGCTTGTGACCTTTTCTCCTTGGGGAAAAGAAGTGTCTGAGACAGGGGGCGCCTGAGTGGCTCAGTTGTTAAGTGTCTGCCTTCTGCTCAGGTCATGATCCTAGGGTCCTGGGATCAAGCCCCACATCGAGCCCCACATCGAGCCCCACATTGGGCTCCCTGCTCCGCGGGAAGCCTGCTTCTCCCTCTCCCACTCCCCCTGCTTGTGTTCCCTCTCTCGTTGTGTCTCTCTCTGTCAAAACAAAACAAAACAAAACAAAAAGTGTCTGAGACTTGAGTCATTTAGGAAGAGCCCACTGAGTTTGCTTCCTATTTTCCCCAGTCAAGAATCTAATGTTTAACTTTTCCTTCTTAAGACAGCAGGGTTGATTTCCATGCCGCTTGCTGTCTGGTCAGAACAGGGTTGGCATTAGCTCTGAGGTAGTCCCCGTGTGCCCCTTGAAAGAGTTTTAGGAATGATCCCACATTCGCTTCCTGTGTATGAGCAACTGGTTCTTACTAGTCTATGTCCCCCATAGCACCCGGCATTTAAGTTGGTACTCTATAAAACTATTCTTTTTTTTCCTAGGAAGCAGAGGGAAAGGTAGTAGGATTTTTGTGTGCAAATTTTGTGTATGCTTCTGCTCAGATTCTATAAAGTTCTCATAATTTCTCTAAAAAGAATTTAGGATGGGGCACCTGGGTGGCTCAGTCAGTTAAGTGTCTGCCTTTGGCTCAGGTCATGATCCCAGGGGGTTCCCTGCTCAGCGGGGAGACTGCTTCTCCCTCTGCTGCTCCCCCTGCTTGTATTCTCTCTCTCTCTCTATCAGATAAGAATTTAGAATGTTGAGGAAAGGACTTTACTCCCAGGTATTAGGAGGCCTGGGCTTTGGCCACTAATTTGTTGTGTGACCTTGGGTAAGCTATTTACTACCACGTGGACTCAGGTTTTTCATCTGTAAAATGAAGGAATGGGGGAAATGTTGAACATTGAATGACCTCTGAAGACTTTCCCAGTTTTCTACATGCTGTAATCCTATTTTTAAGGTTTACAGAATTTACTAATCCCTGAGGTAATTATAGACCAGAAATGGGGAAGTCTTGTTTTCCCCATTTGAATGGAATCATCTTTTTTTAATTTAATTTAATTTTTTTTAAAGATTTTATTTGAGAGAGAGAATGAGAGAGAGAGAGAGAGAGCACATGAGAGGGGGGGAGGGTCAGAGGGAGAAGCAGACTCCCTGCCGAGCAGGGAGCCCGATGCAGGACTCGATTCAGGGACTCCAGGATCATGACCTGAGCCGAAGGCAGTCGCTTAATCATCTTTTTTATCTTTGAATCCTGTCAGGGTAGACCTGTAAGACAGATACCCGGAGGACCACAAGTGTTTTCTTTGGAGTGCTTTGGGGCTATGTCTACATAAGACCCCTGTGCTGGACTGACCAAAGTCCTTCATGTGGACAGAGGGGCCCCTGGAAGGAGAGGCGAATCAGAGACAGGTACTCCATGTTGGAGTCTGCAAATTATTTGCAGTCATTGTGCATCCATTTCCTTAACCCCAGCTCCATTATCTCATTAATTTTTTTTTTTAGAGAAGGGGGGAGGGGCAAACATAGAGGAAGAATCTTAAGCAGGCTCCACACCCAGCGAAGAGCCTGATAGGGGGCTTGTTCTCACAATCCTGAGATCATGACTTGAGCAGAAGTCAGGAGTCGAACCCTTAACCAACTGAGCCACTCAGATGCTCCCTTCCTTTTTTTAAAAATAGGCTCCACAAGGCCTCAGTCATTAAGCGTCTGCCTTCAGCTCAGGTCATGATCCCAGGGTCCTGGGATCGAGCCCCACATTGGGCTCCCTGCTCCGCAGGAAGTCTGCTTCTCCCTCTCCCATTCCCCCTGCTTGTGTTCCCTCTCTCGCTGTGTCTCTCTCTGTCAAACAAATCAATAAAATCTTAAAAAAAAAAAAAAAAGGCTCCACACCCAACATGGAACTTGAACTCACAACCCTGAGATTAAGAGTTGTGTACTCTGTGGACTAAGCCAGCCACATGCCCCGGTCTCTTTGGTTATTAAGTGTGTGATCCAACTCTTGGTTTTTCTTTCCCAGGAAGGGAAATCTGGATCTGAAAACCAGAGCAGACAATGACAGGGAGGTAGAGTGGGCCCATCACAAATCAATAGTGTCTCTGAACCAGGGGTGTGCTGGTAGACAGGTGTTTAACAACCAGCTCTGGTGTGACAGGAGCCATGATTGGTAGTGTTTGCTGATTTCCATGGTGTAAATTATTCCCACCGTGGCCTTTTTCTAAACTACCAACTTGGATTTGGGAAGAAATGAACAGTACCACATCATTATATAATATTCTTTTATTTTTTTTTTTAAGATTTTATTTATTTATTTGAGAGAGAGAGAATGAAAGACAGAGAGCATGAGAGGGAGGAGGGTCAGAGGGAGAAGCAGACTCCCTGCTGAGCAGGGAGCCCGATGCGGGACTCGATCCCGGGACTCCAGGATCATGACCTGAGCCGAAGGCAGTCGCTTAACCAACTGAGCCACCCAGGCGCCCCATTATATAATATTCTATCGTATAGATATAATAGATGTAAATAACATTAAGAGTATAGATAATAGTAAAATGTCAGAAAATAATGAATTTGTCAGAAAAGATGAATTTTCAGTAATTGTTACCTTTGTTTTTAATATAATTTAATTGGTTATGTAATTTAATTTTTTAAGATTTTATTTATTATTTTTTATTTATTTGTAATTTTTAAAAAAGATTTTATTTATTTATTTGACAGAGAGAGCACAAGCAGAGCAGCAGAGGGAGAGGGAGAAGCAGGCTCCCCGCGGAGCAGGGAGCCCGATTCGGGGCTCGATCCCAGGACCCTGGGATCATGACCTGGGCTGAAAGCAGATGCTCAACTGACTGAACCACCCAGGTGCCCCTAAGATTTTATTTTTAAGTAATCTCTACCCCTGACATGGGGCTCAAACTCATGACCCCGAGATCAAGAGACAGTCTACCAACTGAGCCAGCCAGGTGCCCCTATGTAATTTAATTTTTAATAATGGCTGTGTTTAACCACCAGTTTGCAAAATTCCTGAAAATTTACCAATCAGCTTTCTGAGCTGGGACAGACAGCGCCCCCCCCCCCCCCCAAAGCATACCATTGGAGCCCTGTGTCCTCCCTGTAGGCCCCTGGGAGATATAGTACAAAAGATTTCTATGTGGAATTGAACACCGTTTGTCAATTCCAGTTATGTGCAAGGCTTTAACTCTTGTTGAGCCATAGTCTTGCTACCTGCCCTCAAGGGGCTTAATATCTAGTAAATAGAGGCTAAGGTGTGTATTTAACTATAATGTAGGGCAGAAAGAGGAATACAATGAATAAATGCATGTACCTCTGGAAAGGTATTCATAGAGCTAGTAAGGAGGTAGGATCAGAAGGCCCCTTCTACCTTTACTGTTCAGGGATGTTGAGGTTTCAAGAGTCCTAGGGGAAGCTCTGGGGATTATAATCAATGAGGAATAAGCCAGAGTCAACCCTTGTTGTGCCCAGCTTCAGAAAATCTAGAGGCCAGGGGCACCTGGGTGGCTCAGTTGGTTAAGCCACTGCCTTCGGCTCAGGTCATGATCCTGGAGTCCCGGGATCGAGTTCCGCATCGGACTCCCTGCTCAGCGGGGAGCCTGCTTTGCCCTCTGACTCTCCCCCCCGCTCATGCTCTCTCTCTCTATCTCATTCTCTCTCTCTCAAATAAATAAATAAATAATCTAAAAGAAAAGAAAAGAAAAGAAAATCTAGAGGCCATTCATGGAACCAAAAGTGTCTGAGCTAGAGGGTCCCATTTTTTGAGATACATGAGGCCCAGAGACAGGGGACTTACTCAGGGTCACACATCGAGTTGAGGCCAAGAAAACTTGCTTGGATCCTACCATCTTAGTTTGCTCTGAATTGAGGGATTTCCCATGGAGTGGGACTCTCAGTGCTTAAAATGGGACAGTGTTGGGCAAACCAGGTGGTTGGTCACCCTACAATGATGATGGTGTGCATCCAAGGCCAATGTTTCTTTCCATATCTGCACTCTCACTAAACTCCCAAATCCCTGGTTCCCCTACATTTCTTTTCCCAGGCTTCTTCCAGGGTTCTGACCCTGCTAGCACTTCTTAGACTGTGGAGCAAGTTGGGGTGGAGGCAGTGGAGTGAGAGGGTGGAGAGAGGGTGGAGGTAGCTGAAAATGCCAGAAGAGAAAGAGATAGGATTTCTGACTTTTTACACTCCTCTGCTAATTAGATAAGGGGGGAAGGTAAGGGGGGGAGAGAATGAGCCTCCGTGCATATTCTTCTAAACTGTGACACTGAGCAGAGCTCAGGGATTTTCAATCTCGTGTCTCCACCCCTTCTCCTTGGAAACTGGTCTTTTCCCGCCCCCTGGGGATCCTTGACTCCCAGTCCAAATGCCACAGCTGCTTGAGATCCTGGCCCTCCCTTTGGCCCCCTAATTTAGCTTCAGTGACTTGCAAAACTCCTCAACAATATGTCCAAGGAAGGAAGAGGAGAATACTTTTAAGTTCTGCCTTTCAGACCCAGAGTTCCAGGTGAGGGGAAGAAAAAAAAGAGGCCCTTCTGTGTGGAAAATGGGAGCAGTTGGTTGTCTGTTGAACACATGGGCCTGTGAGGGTTGGGGTACATTAGAGGGGATAAATCTGCAAGCCGTGACTAGATCTGTTTCATGTTTGAAGATGCTTCCTTCATCATTCTGGAAGCTCCTTAGGGCTAGGCCTTCTCAATCCCAACCACAGGGGGATCTCTCATAGGATAGCAGCATCTTTCTCCTATTGGATTGAAGTGGTCAGATGGCAGAAGCTACATCTTCACTATTAGCCTAGGAAGGTTTGGAGTTGGAGGGGCTTCTCCAAGGAGACATTTCAAGTGGTTAAAACCCTTTTATTCTGTTTTTTATTCTCTCACCGTTATGAACTCCCATTTCTAGGCCCTGGATAGGACACAGAAATTCCCAATTAATGTTTCTCAATTGATTGTTGGGGAAGAAAGTATGGAGATGATTGTGGGACTTATTAATTTCAGGGAAATATTCATCCATCTATCCATTTATTCATTCTAAGAAATATTTATCTACTGAGTTCAGGCCAGTACTCAACACTTACGAGTTTAATATGAATTACCCTTAGTTGATATTTTTATCCTGAACAAGCTCTCAGTCTGGTCTCAGAGAGAAGTGTAAA
Organism: Neomonachus schauinslandi; assembly: GCF_002201575.2. Lineage (NCBI taxonomy): Eukaryota > Metazoa > Chordata > Mammalia > Carnivora > Phocidae > Neomonachus > Neomonachus schauinslandi. Next base: position 29,153,234 of record NC_058409.1, on the reverse strand, counting down.
CAATTTATAATAATACAGTGAGGTAAAGTACTCTGTTGGAGCCAGAAATGAGATTAAGGAAGGGGGAGAAAAAAAAAAAAAAAAATCCATAGAAATAGGACTTCTGATAGAGAGCTGCCATCTAGTGGCAGAAAATCGTACAACAGACCCCTTGTTGTTCTGATGGAAGCTTCACTACTGCAATTTCAGCCTGTATGAGCACCTGCCTAATGGGTAGCCAGCCCAGTGGTTGGCACTGTGGTGCATATAAAGCTGCTGCTGCTGCTGCTGCTGCTGCTTCTGCTTCTTCTTCTTCTTCTTCTTCTCCTCCTCCTCCTCCTCCAGTCAGTAGACTTCATTTCTCTTATTATATATATTTTTAAGGATTTTATTTATTTATTTGAGAGAGAGAGAGCAGGAGTGAGCAGGGTGAGGGACAGAGGGAGAAGCAGACTCCCCGCTGAGCAGGAAGCTCAATGTGGGGCTCAATCCCAGGACCCCGGGTTCATGACTAGAGCCAAAGGCAGAAGCTTAACGGACTGAGCCACCCAGGTACCCATTGTGCATATAAAGCTTCTAAAATGATCTCTGTGCTTGAAAAACTTGTAGTGTACTTGTGAACATAAAGCATAATTAAAGAAGTTATCAACCAAATATTTGATGTGCATGCATGAACAAATGAGCTTTAAAAAATTTTGTATATGTGATTCGTGCTCGTTACCAAAAAAAAATAATTAAAATGGAAATACATAATGTAAAAATTGAATCTCCCCCATCCACTCCCTTTAGGTAACCATTTTGAACAATTTAGTATGGATTTTTTTCTCTGTATACACAAATGTTCATATATACATTTTACTTTTTAAAAAAAGATTTTATTTATTTACTTGACAGAGAGAGAGCACAAGCAGGGGGAGTGCAAGAGGGAGAGGGAGAAGCAGGTTCCCCGCTGATCAGGGAGCCTGATGTGAGGCTGGATCCCAGGACCCTGGGATCATGACCTGAGCCGAAGGCAGATGCTTAACTGACTGAGCCACCCAGGTGCCCCTATACATGTCATTTTAATGTAATGTAATGTAACGTAATGTAATTTTTTAAGTAGGTTCCACACCCAATGTGGGGCTTGAACTCACAATCCTGAGACCAAGAGTCACATGCTCTACCAACTGAGCCAGCCAGGTGCCCTTATACATATGTAATTTAAAAAATATAACTGTGGGGGCACCTGGGTGGCTCAGTTGTTAAGCGTCTGCCTTCTGCTCAGGTCATGATCCCAGGGTCCTGGGATCGAGCCCCGCATCGGGCTCCCTGCTCCGCGGGAAGCCTGTTTCTCCCTCTCCCTCTCCCCCTGCTTGTGATCCTGCTCTCACTGTGTCTCTCTCTGTCAAATAAATAAATAAAATCTTAAAAAAAAAAAGAATTGTGTTATTATTCCTCAACTTGGTTTTATTTTGTTTTGTTTGTTTTTTTGTTTTTTCCTCAACTTGGTTTTTAAATTTTTACCTCAGAGACCCCTTTCTGTGACACTACAAAACAATCTACCCTTTTTTTCCCTTAATTTTTTTTTTTTAAAGATTTTATTTATTTATTTGAGACAGAGAGAATGAGATACAGAGAGCATGAGAGGGAGGAGGGTCAGAGGGAGAAGCAGACTCCCTGCTAGGCGGGGAGCCTGCTTCTCCCTCTGCCTCTGTCTCTCCCTCTCTCTCTCTGACTCTCATGAATAAATAAATAAAACATTAAAAAAAACCAACATGCTCCTAAAAGTTAAAAGTTCCATAGGATTTGTTAAGAAAAGCCACAGCCTTCTGCAACTATACCCCCTTTCTCCTCTCAAGAAACAACAACTTTCACTTTTTTTATTTGATGCTATTAGTATTACTTCAGTATTTCCTTTTTTAAGATTTTATTTTATTTAATTTATTTTTTAAGATTTTGTTTTGTTTTGTTTTTTTTTTTAAAGATTTTATTTATTTATTTGAGAGAGAGAGAATGAGAGAGAGCACATGAGAGGGGGGAGGGTCAGAGGGAGAAGCAGACTCCCTGCCGAGCAGGGAGCCCGATGCGGGACTCGATCCAGGGACTCCAGGATCATGACCTGAGCCGAAGGCAGTCGCTCAACCAACTGAGCCACCCAGGCGCCCTAAGATTTTGTTTTTAAGTAATCGCTACACCCATTGTGGGGCTTGAACTCACAACCTCAAGATCAAGAGTCATATGCTCCACCGACTGAGCCAGCCAGGTGCCTCTACTTCTGTATTTCTAAAACAACAACAACAACAACAACAAAAACCTACCTATTTGAATCCTATGTATTTTTCAATTTTAGTTATTATCTGGTTACTTCCCATCATGGAGGATGAGAATTTGCCTCTCTTTTCTCTCCCCACCTACCAAATACAAATCCATCTTTCTCAGGGTGCCTGGGTAGCTCAGTTGGTTAAGCGACTGCCTTCAGCTCAGGTCATGATCCCAGGGTCCTGGGATCGAGTCCCACATCGGGCTCCCGGCTCAGCGGGGAGCCTGCTTCTCCCTCTGGCCCTCTCCCCTCTCATGCTGTTTCTCTCTCTCTCAAATAAATAAATAAATAAAATCTTTAAAAAAACAAATCCATCTTTCTCATCCTCCCATCTCCCAAGATAAATTATAATTTTACTTAAGACAGTGTTCAGTGTTTACAGTATGATTATATAAATACTATTTAGAGGAGGGTATGTGGTAAGCCAGCCTTATGTTTCTTTCCCTATAAGCCTTTCTGTTTTCCCTGGGATGAATAATTTTCTTTCTTTCTTTTTTTTTTTTTTTGTTATTTGCTTCTTTTCTATGTAGTTATCACCACATCAAGCCCTAACTGTGCCACTCATCTAAAACATCTCTCAAGACATTTAGCTCTCAGACTTACTCTCATCTGGTTAAGCTACTTCTCTGCATACTGCACAGTTATCATTTTAGTATCTCTTTCACCATCAGGATAGGGTTTCACTTTCCTTCTCCACTTTGTGGTACATCCTGTTTCTTAAATATTATGTCTTTTTTTTTTTTAAAGATTTTATTTATTTATTTGACAGAGAGAGAGATAGTGAGAGATAGAGCAGGAACACAAGCAGGAGGAGTGGGAGAGGGAGTGGCAGGCTTCCCGCTGAGCAGGGAGCCCAATGTGGGGCTTGATCCCAGGACCCTGGGATCATGACCTGAGCTGAAGGCAGATGCTTAACGACTGAGCCACCCAGGCGCCCCAATATTATGTCTTTTTATCTCTGTTTACTCCCCTCATTTTGGTGGGTAACATATTTCAGTAGCTTCCTGAGAATGGGTGCATAGGAAGCACACTTTTTAAGACCTCACATGTCTGAAAATCGTTATTCTATTCTCACTTGGTTGATATTTAAATTTTTTCTTAGAGTAATGTTTTGGTAGGGTATAGAATTGTAGTTCCCGCAGAATGTTGAGGTCATTGTTCCAATATCTTCTGGTTTTCAGTATTGCTGTTGAGAAACTTATGCCATTTTGAATGCTAGTCTTTTGTAGGTTACTTGTGCTTCTTTCTGCTACTCCCGTTGGAAGCTTGTAGAAGCTTTTCTTTATCCTCAGCGTACTGAAATTCCACAATGATGTGGCTTTGGTTTACAGCTTTTTCATTTCTTGTGTTTAGTACTCATGGATTCTTTCAGTCTGTAAACATATGTCTTTTTGTTTGGGTTAAATTTCTTGTATTATTTCGTTGATAGTTTCTTTCCCTTCATTTTCTATGTTCTCTTTTTCTACAATTATTTTTGTGTGTTTGTGTGAAGATATCAGACCTCCTTGACTGATTCTCTCATTTTCTCATTTTACCTCTTCTTTTCTGCTTTCCATCTTTTTTTGTTTTGTTTTATTGTTGTATTATCTAGGGGAACTCCTCAACTCTATCTCCCAATCTTTATTTTTATTTTTGTTTATTTTTATTTTTATTTTTTTTTGAGAGAGAGAGAAAGAGAGTGTGTGTGCTGGGGGTGAAGGTGGGGGGAGGGGCAGAGGGAGAGGAAGGGAGAGGAAGAGAGAGAGAATCTTAAGCAGGCTCCATGCCCAGTGTAGAGCCTGACATAGGGCTCGATCTCATCACCCTGAGATCATGACCTGAGCCAAAATCAAGAGTCAGATGTTGGGGACCTGGGTGGCTCAGTCGGTTAAGCGACTGCCTTTGGCTCAGGTCATGATCCTGGAGTCCCGGGATCGAGTCCCGCATCGGGCTCCCTGCTCCGCGGGAGGCCTGCTTCTCCCTCTCCCACTCACCCTGCTTGTGTTCCCTCTCTTGCTGTGTCTCTGTCAAATAAATAAATAAAATCTTAAAAAAAAAAAGTGTTGGCTGTTAACTGACTGAGCCCCCTGGCACCCCTATCTTCCAACCTTTAGATTGAATTCTTTTTATTTATGCATCAAATCTATAGTACCTAAGAGTTTTCTCTTATTCTCTGAATAATCCTTTAAAAAAATAGTATTCTGGAGTGCCTGGGTGGCTCAGTTGGTAAGTGAGATCACTATTGGAGCAGAGATCAAGAGTTGGATGCTTAAGCGACTGAGCCACGCAGGTGCCCCACCCTGACTCACATTTTTTAAAAGATCACTCTGGCTGCTGTGTGGACAATGAATTGGTGTGGGGGGAGAGCACCGAAGACATTGACAGATCTCTCTCAAGAAGAACTGACCAGGTTTTGGTACTTAATTTACCTTTCTCTCTCATCCCTGATCCCTCCTCAGTCCTAGCATTTTTCCAGCCTGTGTGACTGGGAGGAAGGGTGAGAAATCAGAGCTTCATTGGGTGAGAAATGTGATGGCAGCAAAGTCCGATGGAAATGTTTGGTTGGTAGTTGGAAATTTGGCTCAGGAGCTGGGGAGAAAGGACAGAATTTTGAATGCCTAGATTTCAGATCTACTATGGAGAAGAAATAGTTGAAGCTGTGAGATTGTATGAGGCATCTGAGAGAGGGAATTCAGAGGAAAGAGCAGAGGGCCAAAGACAGATACTCAGCAAAGCAACACCAGCAAAGGAAGCAGGGGGATGAAGAGTGTAAGGTTGCAGCCCCAGGGCAGTGCAGAAATCCAGGACAATTTAAGCTGCAAAAGGAGCAGTTACGGCAGGTTGGAGTACCCAGGAAGACTTGTGGCAGAAACAGGACTTGAACGGACCTTGAAGGACAGGTAGACTAGGTTGATGAGGATGAAAGCAGGGATTTCCAGACCAAAAAGCCCAAGAATCAAGGTATACCAGAAAGTTCTGATCATTGAGTGTGTGTGCAAGGTCAGGAATTGTTGGGAGTTTGTGAGACGAGGCTTTGGTCAGGAAATCTTGGGTGATGAATGTGTGCCGGAAGAGCTGAATCAGTTAGTTGATCAACATGTACATTTTTTGAGCACCCCTGCATCCTGCGCACCAGGTCAGGTTCTGGGAATATATCTGTGAACCAAGAGACTGAGGCCCTGTACTTCAGAGCATACCCGTTAGCAAATCAGACAGGTCTTCACAAGCAAGCAGAGGAATTTAGACTTTATTCTGTGAGATGCTGCTCTCATGTGACCTTATAATGGGAGCTGGGTGGAGGACTGTCCCTAGCCTGTGGGGGACATGGAAGGGAGTGTAGGCAGAGGAAATGCAGGCTGGTGAAGGGTCTGCATGAGCTTGTAAGCGTGACCGGTGTACACATAGACTAGGTGGGGTGCACTGGAAAGGCAGGGAAGTGGCTGGAATTTCCGAGAAAGTCTTTTCTTTGGAGAGATTGACGGCTGATTCATTAACCTTTGCAAGGGAAATTTCATTTAATAAGAGTAAAGCCTTGTTTGGCAGCAATTAAACTCTGATGATGGAATTACTGGCTTGAGTCAGTAGGAAGAAGAGGTATTTGTTGGAGAGAGGGCAGTCAGAACCATCCCGGGCTCTGAAACAACACCTTTTCTGGCGCTGTCTACCTACTCAGAGATCAGCTCTTACCTTGCATGTTATATGACAGGTGCTGCTTCACTCTCTGGACATCATGTTCCCCCCCCCTCTGGACATCATTTTGACCATTGAGAAGCAGATGTAGGACTTCTTGGTTTTCTAGAGATGAAATCATTCCCTCCTAATTCCTAAGTGACTGTCACCCGGCTTGCCCTGCAGACTCAACTTTCCTAGAGAAAACAAAAGAAAGGAAATGAAGAGAAATAGGCAATAGGCACAAGCATACAGTCTCAAAAATTATGTGTAAAACTTGAAAAGGGAGTCAAAGGAAACAGACAAAATTTCTTCTTGAGCTTGGGATCAGCAGGGAATGATGCCGCTTCCTGAAGATATTTATAAAAAGCACTGGACAAGCAGAACCAGGAGGCAGAGTGACCAGCTCATCCTGTTTTTCTCTGAACTTGCCCAAGTTCGATACCTAAAGTTCTACATTCTGGGAAAACGGAGACAGTTGATCATCCCATTGAGGCCTGAGCTCTATCTCTGCACCTGCCATTACCTCCCTTTCCTTGAGCCTGAGTTTCCCCCTCATTTGGTAAAGTATGGTACCTGGACAAGGTAATATCAAAGAGCCCTTCCAGCACTAATGGAACAATCTGGAAATTTGCCCAGGCTGCCCTGATACCCACTTTCTCTTGGAGCTTGCCCAGAGCTTGGGCAGAACCAATGTCACCACCAGAGGGCGCACCCAAGGGCTAGAGGACCAGCACCCTCCTTTCCTACAGATAGAGCTTTCTGCAAGTGACATGAGTCAGTACCAGCCAATAGTGTATTATAATTATTAGTTGTCACCTACAAAATGAAGTGAAGATAATTATTCCCAGTTGTCAGATTGTTTGAAGGAATATATAAACCAGAAAGAAGAAATATAGCAAGAAAAATAAATTTCTCAGAGCTCCCGGCTGGCACTAAATTCATTTAAATTTAAATTATTCATTTAAATTATACAGATGTATTGGAATGATGTGTGGTTATCATTTCTATTTAGAATTTTCCTTGGCTAGTAAAAGAATGATTTCTGTCTCTCAGTTTCTATTAACATTAAGTAGAAAATATTTTTTTCTCTTAAAAATCTTTTAAGTACTTACTGTTCCCAAAGTGGCCTTTTATGTCAGCTTTACCAGGTCATCATTTTGTGGCAAGAATTTGAAAACCAATGAATTTTTAAAAAAATTTTATTTATTTATTTGACAGAGAGAGACACAGCGAGAGAGGGAACACAAGCAGGGGGAGTGGGAGAGGGTGAAGCCGGCTTCCAGCTGAGCAGGGAGCCCGACACGGGGCTCAATCCCAAGACCCTGGGATCATGACCTGAGCCAAAGGCAGACACTTAACGACTGAGCCACCCAGGCATCCCGAAAACCAATGAATTTTTTAAAGTCGTTTCACTGGACTTTTCCAGAGTTAGTAATCACATAAGAGCCTAGACCCTGAAGCCCTCCTGCCTGGGTTCACATCTCAGCTCTGTAACTGAATAGTATTGCTTGGTGTTTCTGTACTTCTGTTTTTATCTGTAAAACGGGGATGATGATAATTGTACCTACCTCATTGAGACATCACGAAGATTATTATTTTTTTTTTAAGTAGGCTCCACACCCAACATGGGGCTTGAACTCATGACCCTGAGATTAAGAGTCACATGCTCCACCAACTGAGCCAGCCAGGTGCCCCAAAGTTGTCATGTCTGAAGTGTTCAGACCTCTGCTTGCCCTTCAGCATGGGGATTTCATTTATTTTGTTCACTTACATATCCCCAGTGCCTAGAACTTTGTCAGCTCATAACAGGCATTCAGTAAATATTTGTTGAATGAACGTCTAAGATTTGGGAATAGATGTTCAATGTAACATATGATTATTCTTGAAGTTTTTAAAGCCCATGGGATTTATCTATTTTCACCTTTTAATTTTTTTAATTTTAAATTTTTTAAAAAGATTCTATATATTTGAGAGAGAGAGCACAGCAGGGGGAGTGGCAGGCAGAGGGAGAAGCAGGCTCCCCACTGAGCAGGGAGCCTGATGTGGGACTTGATCCAGGACCCTGGGATCATGACCTGAGCTGAAGGCAGACACCTAACCAACTGAGCCACCCAGGTGCCCCTTTACCTTTTAATTTTTTTTTTTAATTTTATTTATTTGACATAGAGACAGGGAACACAAGCAGGGGGAGTAGGAGAGGGAGAAGCAGGCTTCCAGCTGAGCAAGGAGCCCGATGCGGGGCTCGATCCCAGGACACTGGGATCACGACCTGAGCTGAAGGCAGATGCTTAACCATCTGAGCCACCCAGGCGCCCCCCTTTACCTTTTAATTTTTACAAAAGAAAAATTGAGGTCCAGAAAGCATCTTTCCAATGCTGCATGAATTTGACTGGCAATAAAATTAAATATCAAATCTTTGTCAGAGGAGAAGAGCACTAGATGGAACCTCTGTTTCCCCACTTTATGCTTCTTTTTCACCAGTCCAATGTTTATCAGAACTTCTCACATAGAAACACTCAGCTTTCATCTGAGTGGATGCCGTCCTCCCTGATGGCCAGCACCCATTGTACCAGGCAGAGTCAGTGTTCGCCCACGGGAACAAAATGCCTTGCCCTGAAAGAAGACGGATAACTGTGTTCATGCTGTGTCCTTGACTCCTGTGTTTCCACTCATGCTGAGGCGTACTCCTCTTTCGTTCCTCAGAAAGCCTGGGACCCTGTCTGTGTGCACTGCCAAAACTCCCACAGCCACTCCAGAAATGACCCCTGCACTGATTCTGCACTGAGGCAGACCTGGTTTCATTTTTTTTTTTTTTAAGATTTTATTTATTTATTTATTTGACAGAGAGAAAGCACAAGTAGGCAGAGCGGCAGGCAGAGGCAGAGGCAGAGGGAGAAGCAGGCTTCCTGCTGAGCAGGGAGCCCGATGCGGGGCTCGATCCCAGGACCCTGGGATCATGACCTGAGCCGAAGACAGCTGCTTAACTGACTGAGCCACCCAGGCGCCCCCAGACCTGGTTTCAAATCCCACTTCTGCTACTTACTACCCCGTGTGACCTTGTTGATGAGTTTTTGTGCTTCCACAGCTTGCGTTTGTGCATCTATAAGGTGGGCACAATGCCGTCATACTCCCAGTAAAGGTAAACATTAGCTAATAATATGGGGCCAACTGATTGTTCAACATGATGAATGCAAAAAGACCCAAAGCAAGGCATGTTGTAGTTTCAAGTTGGGTAGTCCGGGAAGCAAACTCTGAGATGGAGAGTAGCAGGCAGGGCGTCTATGAGAGAGTGCTCTTGGGGTCAATGCTTGTAGAAAGAAAGAGAAGGAAACAAGACTGGGCAGAGGAAGAAGTGGATTGTGGTGCAGGCCCAGGGAAGACCTCAGCTGGTCTCCCACAAGGAGCTGTAGAGCTGGGATGAGCCTTCAGAACTGTTGCCAACTGAGGTGAGGGAGCTGGGTCTTTCACACTCCCATGTTGTCACTTATGCGGTACAGGATGTCCCGGAGGTTTTCTTCAGCCAAAGCATTCTCCAAAGAGGACTGGCAGCTGAGGGTCATGGCAGCATTCCCAGAAGCTGGGGGAGATAAGTCCTGCATTCCTGAAGGGGGATCTGGGTGGTGCAGCACAGCGTCCATCCCTCCCCAACTCCAGATCCTGCATAAAAATCCCAGGGGTCGGGGTGCCCGGCACCCAGTACATGTCCAGAGTTAGTTGAATATCATCATCATCATCATCATCATCATCCTGACCCTGCCATCCATTCCTGACCAAGTGCTTTCAGCTCTTGGCTTCTATAGAAGAAGCGTATGGGGTGTCTTCCAGAGGAGTGTGCAAAAACAGGGGAGGATTAATACTCAGCCAGGAAATAGTTTTATGTTTGCACAGACAAAATATTGAATCCAGGGACGCCTGGGTGGCTCAGATGGTTGAGCGTCTGCCTTCGGCTCAGGTCATGATCCCGGGGTCCTGGGATTGAGCCCCACATCGGCCTCCTTGATCAGCGGGAATCTGCTTCTCTCCCTCTGCCTGCCGCTCCCCCTGCTGTGCTCTCTCTCTCTCTGACCAATAAATAAAATCTTAAAAGAAAAAAAATTGAATCCAGAACATGTCACTGCAGAGAGAAAATTAAGGGATTTTCTATCTTTCCTGTCTCTCTTCTATAGCTGTCACGCAGACAGTGGGATGGGAAGATCTGCTATCCCATGTCCCCTTTCTTACCTGCAGTTGATATTTATGAATAGCTCAGTGGGAGCCTGGAACCCTGGAAGATGTTTTCTGAGAGCTATTGTTCTCGTGAAAAATTTTAACTCTAAAATTCCTTCGGAAATTTCAGATATACCTTTGCATGACCTAACCTGTTTGCTGTTTGCTTGTTTTAGTCATTCTAAAACTGCAGATACATTTCTTGCACAAATGGTTCTTTGTTGCAACAGAATTGCAAACACCACCAAGGAGAAGAAGAACCATCAATCTAGGCATTTCCAAGGCCCTGCCTTGAACTACTGGACGAAGATCAAGAGCAGAGGGGACTCAGGAGGTGGGGCTTTCCCTGGTGGTGACCAGATGCCCGAGAAGAGCAATGAGAACAGTAGTTAGCTTGAGGGTTAGTTCCAAATGGAAGATACTAGAGGGAGGGAAGCAGAGTTACCGTCGGTGCCCCAACAGGAGCCTCTGATCTTTGGAGGGCAGCCCTTCTTTGCCTCTGAGGACCACATGAGCCCCCATATGGGTTCTTATGGGGCAGATTCTTCTTGGGGACACTTTCCCCCTCCTCTTAAACTCACGTAAGGGGGAAATAGGCTGTTGGAATGGCGAGAGCTCTAGACTAGAATTCTGGAAGCCTGGGCTCCAGCTTGTGCACCTTGTTCAGATCATTTCAGTTTTCGGGCATCAGTTTTCCAAGTGCTGGGACTACATCATCCCTGACATCCTTTCCAGATCTGAGAGTCTGTGATTCTAATGTCCTGCAAAGCTGGTGAGAGAGGTAGCACAGTTAACGGGAAGAGCATGTGGGTGCTGAGTCCAGCAGACCAAGGTTTAGATCCCAGCACCACCACTTACAAGCTATGTGAACTTTGTAAATTATTTACCTGTCCTCAGCCTCGGTTCCCAGATCTATAAATTTATAGGTTGTACCTACAAAGCAGGTCTGTTTTGAAGTTGGAAGTGAAACTGTATATCCATGGTTCTCAAACTGCATGTTGAGGCACCCTAAGGCTCTGCAGTGAACTCACACGGGACCACCATGGGATTCTCAAATTTCTGAGGGAAACACAATGGTGCAGAGGTAGTTCGTAGTTGCAACATTAGATTGGGCTACATTCCATGATGCCTTGTGTTGTTGTATCTTCACAAAGCGGGGTTTTCAGTGTGATAAAAGGCAAGCACCACATGAAAATCAACGTGGAACACAAAAGGAGGGTGGTGGTCTCTAATCTGATTAAGAAGTTGAGCAGTGTGCAATAGGGACACACATCCCATTAGCAAGTACTTGTGGTTATTTAAGAAGAGAATAAAAATATGTCTTTCAATTTTTATGCATAATTTTTTTTCACAAACAACTACTAAGGTGTTAGTATATTAATGCATTTTAATGTGTTTGGATCTAATAATTTAATAAATGGCACAAGGGAATGGTGGCAAACTTACTGAGTTTTCCTGTGGGCCCTGTGAACAGAGAAAGTTTGGGAACCTCTGATAGTACTTGGCACACAGTAGGTGCTCCAAGAATGGGAAAAATGATTTTTTTTAAAGATTTTATTTATTTATTTGAGAGAGAGCGCACACAAGTGTGGGGGGAGGGGCAGAGGGAGAGGGAGAAGCAGGCTCCCGGCTGAGCAGGAAGCCCGATGTGGGACTTGATCCCAGGACCCTGAGATCATGACCTGAGCTGAAGGCAGACATTTGGCCAACTGAGCCACCCATGTGCTCCAAATGTAAAAATTATTAAGGAAGCTTGCAAAAGGGAGCAGAGAGCTATCTCTTATAGCTTATTTCTTGTAGTGGTGGGAGCTGAGCATGAATCACGAGGAGTTTGACACATCTTTATAATAATAGTACCGGGCACATAGAGGTGCTGCATGAAGGCCACCTGAATGAGGGAAGGTGTCACAGATAAAAGGTTTTATTTTTTATTTATTTTTTATTTTATTTTATTTTATTTTAAAGATTTTATTTATTTATTTGAGAGAGAGAGAGTGACCGAGAAAGACCACATGAGAGGGGGGAGCGTCAGAGGGAGAAGCAGGCTCCCCACTGAGCAGGGAGCCCAACTTGGGGCTCCATCCTGGGACTCTGGGATCACGACCTGAGCTGAAGGCAGTCGCCCAACCAACTGAGCCACTCAGGTGCCCCAGATAAAAGGTTTTATAAGGCACCTGGGACATGACCACCAAGGTGAATAATAATTTTTTGGGGGTCCCTTTGTCTCTTCGTCACATCTTATAATTTGCACAGTGTATTTCCTAAGAACATCCCCAAATATGAATCCTTTCTCTCCAGAGGATTTTGGTCTTTTGTCCTGTTTCTTTTTCTTTTTCTTTTTTTTTTTAGAGATTTTATTTGTTTATTTGATAGAGAGAGACAGAGTGAGAGAGGGAACACAAGCAGGGGGAGTGGGAGAGGGAGAAGCAGGCCTTCAGCGGAGCAGGGAGCCCGACGCGGGGCTCGATCTCAGGACCCTAGGATCATGACCTGAGCCGAAGGCAGACGCTTAACGACTGAGCCACCCAGGTGCCCCTTTAGTCCTGTTTCAATGTGGTAAAATTGCTCTTTTTTTTTTTTTAAAGATTTTATTTATTTATTTGAGAGAGAGAGAATGAGAGACAGAGAGCATGAGAAGGAGGAGGGTGGGAAGGAGAAGCAGACTCCCTGCCAAGCAGGGAGCCCGATGCGGGACTCGATCCCGGGACTCCAGGATCATGACCTGAGCCGAAGGCAGTCGCTTAACCAACTGAGCCACCCAGGCGCCCCAAAATTGCTCTTTTGTAGAATTCAGTTTGACGAGATGTTTGGAACTTGTTAGGTGCTTTCTGGGCTGGGTTCAAAATAGGGCTGGCCACAGAGCGGAAGGAGTCTTGTGTGGGAGTTACACTGTGCCAAAATGAGCCAGTCCTTGGTTTAGCCTCCTCCCCTAGAAAACAGCTGTTTTTAAGCCCTCAGGGAAATAACAACATGCAATAGTCCAGCCCTCTACAGTCTGTCAGTTTTAAGTTTAAATCCATTTAGAATAAAGTGTATAATTATTTTCCCAAATAGCCTCTGCCTGGAGTGTGGAAACAGGGCTCTCTTCTCAAATACTTAGCTCTCAGTATTTGAAATTAGAGTGGTTTTCATGCCTTGTTTGTAAATCAGCTCTTAGGTGAGAATGAACTACCCGATGGAAACAAGTCTTAGGAGTTGTGCCTTTCTTTCCCTTGACTTTAATCACTAAATGCGAACAGTTTTTGAAGCATACATAAAACAATCTTTTGTTCTTGGTTCTGTCAAATAATGGGGTTTTGACAGCAGAAAGACAGGTTTACTGGGAGCTTTATTCCTTATAGGATTTAAGTCTAATAGAATGTCTGCTGATATTTGCTTTTTTAAAAAACAGGACATATTTTGGCAGTTTTCACTAAAAATGGAGGCTGTAGCTATGGAGATAACTTTATTATTTTTTAAAAGATTTTATTTATTTGAGAGAGAGAGAGCACGAGGGGGAGGAGGGGCAGAGGGAGAGGGAGAAGCAGATGCCCAGCTGAGCAGGGGACCCCCCCCCCATGCCAATGTGGACTGGATCCCAGGACTCTGGGATCATGACCTGAGCGGAAGGCAGGCACTTGAGCTTAACCGACTGAGCCATCCAGGCTTCCCCTTTGGAGATAACTTTATTTTTATTTTTTTTTTAAAGATTTTATTTATTTATTCCACTGAGAGAGACACGGCGAGAGAGGGAACACAAGCAGGGGCAGGGGCAGAGGGAGAGGGAGAACTGGAATCCCCACTGAGCAAGAAGTCCAATGTGGGACTCGATCCCAGGACACTGGGATCATGACCTGAGCCGAAGGCAGACGCTTAATGACTGAGCCATCCGGGCGCCCTGGAGATAACTTTAAAAAGTAACTTAAAGTAACTTGCAGGGCATCTGGCTGGCTCAGTTGGAAGAGCATGAAAGTCCTGATGTTGGGGTTGTGAGTTCCAGCCTCACATTGGTAGATTTTACTAAAAAAAAAAATTGCAAAAACAAGGTCAGTTTCTTATTAATTTGCCCCAAGACATTTTGAATTTTATTATTCTTTTTGGTCTTTGCGCCTCTGGCCATTCCACTGCAGGTTTAGATCAAGACTGATAATTCAGTTTCTCTGCCTCCTCCTCTCCAACTTTCCATCATCAGTCTGTGGCCGGTGACTCCTTTTCTGTCCAAAAGTTACTGAAAAATAAATTTTGGGGAGAAGAGATCTAAACCTCCTCATAACCACTGTATAACTCTGTATGCTTAAGAAAAGTGTTAGGGAAAGGACTCTTGATCTCCATCCACCTCTTCTCTTAATTTGAAAATAAGGAGCAATAGAGGAGCAGAGGGGTCCCCCCTGGGATCTGTGTTCCTAACAAGGGTTAATTTATTCCGAAAAGCCTTGCCCAGAGTAATTTCAGCCAATGGGGGCTCACTCTGATGAGGTAATGCTTTCAGCCCATGCTTCATTGGTTGCCCTTCCTTACCTGGTGTTCTCCCAGAGGCTGGGAAGTGAAGTGGGCTTGTTTTAGGGATAATAGCTTTTTTCCCTCTCTGGCCACTCTCAAGGCACTATTCAGTCTTTAATCTTTGGTAGCATGGCTGGTGCAGGGAGTTGCTGAAAACAGGTGGTGCTTACAGCCCCTGGAGGAGCACTTGGATGTCCTCAACCTGAGCCAGCTCTTCCCTCTGGGCCTCTAGGGGTGTCTTCTAGTCTGGACCTTTATCTCCGTCTTTGTGTCAGTGACTAGGATTCTCAGCAGTGAGAACACAAGTGAGATGAGGCTGATGCTAAACTCTGAGGAGGCAAGAAAGGAACCAGCCAGTCCTGGGATGAATATTCCCCCTAATGCTTGTCATCCAGTGGACCTGGGGGCCCAGCAGTGTTTCACTTTTTGACCCTCTGTGACCTGGGAGCGGTAGCGACGGCTGTGAGTCAGGCTGGTAGTCCTGATAGTGCCCCAACAAAACTGGAGGGGATGATTAGGGGAACTGGGGCTTCTTATCACTCATCTCACTCTGTCCATTATCTTTTACTTTGCCTTCCTCTGTCTGGGAAATCTACACCACAGTGACTGGTATAGATCTTTTGACAAGGAAACAATCATTCAGCTGTGTCTCTGAAAGAACTTGGAGAGCTCTTGGCCCTGCTTTTCCTGGGAAGGAGGGAGGAAGCATCTGATTCTAGGTTGCAAATAGGGAAACTGAAGCAAGAAGAATGAAGTAATTGTGGATGAGGTGGGAAGAATAGGTGAGTGCTTATCTCTGACAATCTGGCTAGTCTATGTGCATAAACTCACGCTCCTTTTCACACACGTAAGAATTAGACAACAGGGGTGCCTGGGTGGCTCAGTCAGTTAGGCGTCCGACTCTTGATTTTCGGCACAGGTCGTGATCTTGGGATCGTGGGATTGAGCTTCGTGATGGGCTCCATGCACAGCGAGGAGTCTGCTGGAGGTTCTCTCCCTCTCCCTTCCCCTGCTCTCTCTCACTCTCTTCTCTCTCTCAAATTAAAAAAAAAAAATCCTGGCTGGCTCAGTTGGTGGAGCGTGTGACTCTTGATCTCAGAGTTATGAGTTCGAGCCCCATGTTGGGAGTAGAGATTACTTAAAAATCTTAAAAAAAAAAAAAAGAATTAAACAACAAAGAAGCAAGATGGCACACCCAATCTGGCTGATCTCTCTGAAGTTCTTCATGGCTAACTGGTTAAGAAGTGGACATTTGTAAACAGTAAAGGATCCTGGGCGCCTGGGTGGCTCAGATGGTTAAGTGTCTGCCTTCGGCTCAGGTCATGATCCCAGGGTCCTGGGATCGAGTCCCGCATCGGGCTCCCTGCTCCTTGGGAGCCTGCTTCTCCCTCTGCCTCTCTCTCTCTCTCTCTCTCTCTGTCTCTCATGAATAAATAAATAAAATCTTAAAAAAAAAAAAAAACAGTAAAGGATCCTATAACTTCATGGGAGAAAATTGGTAGGTAGAAACTTCTTTTATTTAAAAAAATTTTTTTAACAAATATTTTATTTTTTAAAAAGATTTTGTATTTTACTTATTTGTTTTAGAGAGAAAGAGGTGGAGCGAGAGACAAAGGGAGAGGGAGAGGGGTATCTCAAGCAGGCTCTGCACTGAGCACAGAGCCTGACCTGGGGTTCCATCTCACAACCCTGAGATCATGACCTGAGCCGAAATCAAGAGTCAGACGCTTAACCAACTGAGTCACCAAAGCGCCTCTAAAATACTTTATTTTTAAGATTTTATTTTTAAGTAATCTCTACATCCAATATGGGGCTCAAACTTAAAACCGCGAGATCAAAGAGTCTCATGCTTTACCGACTGAGCCAGCCAGGTGTCCCAGTAGGTAGAAATTGCAGCAGAACGTATTCTTGTGGACTCTGAGACTTGAGGGTGACAGCATTCCAAAGGTTAATGGGTTAATCTGGCAGTTCTGTGGAGCAGGTGATCTGATTTGAAACATAGTTTAGTTGTAAGCATCAGTCCTCTGCCCTGCATGGTTGGGCTTCACGGAATGAGACGCTGGGAGTTGAAGGTAATGAAATTTTACTCCATTTTGCTATCTAATCCTGGGAAAGTGGCTCTTTTTTTTGTGACCCAGTTTAACTGTCTTTAAACAGGAGAATTACCTTGAATTCAAAGAAGATTTTGTGAGTGAAAGGCTCACTCTAAGTATTTAAAAGGGTGGAGATATCTTAAAAAAAAAAGGGGTGACATTGCCATTTAAGATTCTGATAATACCGTCTGAAACATCCTGAAACTCACTCCTACCAGTGTCCCGCTTGTAGAGGAAAAGAAGATCTTTTCCCCATCCCGGTCTAACCCACCCCTCCAACCTGAAACCATGATTCAGGTTGTTAGAGATCTGGATTTATCACAGAAAACAAAGAAAGACTGGGAAAAATAAAAAGTGGGTGGCTTCCCAGTTAAATTTGCAGTCATAATGTGTGTTCAAAATACATTTGAAAGTGCTTTGTAACATGTAACATGTTAACGTGATAACAAGAGGGATTTTTGCTCCTCAAAAGATCAGGAACTTTGTTCTATTTGTCACTGGACCTCCAGTGTCCAATCAAGGGTCTGGGTGTAGGACATTTCTTTTTAACTTTTTATCATTGGAAAATTTTATCATTGGAAATTTTTAATTATATGAAGGCAGAAAAAATACTTTAATGCACCTCCATGAACCCAGCTTCGAACTGTTATCAACTCATTCTATAGGCATTTAATTAATACTTTTAGAAGGGAGTGTAGCAGTTTCTTAGAAATAATTTACCCCATCCTCCTTCTTTAGAAGATTATGATCAATATGAACAATAATATCAGAAAATCACATTTCATATATATATATATATATATATATATATATATATATATATATATGAACAACCCTAAGATAAAGACCTGAGCCAGGATCAAAAGCAGACGCTTAACTGAGCCACCCAGGCGCCCCTCCTATATTTCTCATTGGGTTAATCACATTTTTCTTTTATAAAGATTTTACTTATTCGACAGAGAGAGACACAGCGAGAGAGGGAACACAAGCAGGGGGAGTGGGAGAGGGAGAAGCAGACTCCGGCTGAGCAGGGAGCCTGCTGAAGTGGGGCTTATCCCAGGACCCTAGATTCATGACCTGAGCTGAAGGCAGACGCTTAACGACTGAGCCACCCAGGCGCCCTGGGTTAATCACATTTGAGAAAAAAAAAAAAAAAGGTGGAATTCTTGGAATTCTGGGTTATTAAATAAGGAACCGTAAAATAAACATCTTGATTTTATAAAGAGCAGAACCTCAAACTGTTTGCTACTCATGTCTGTGATTAATAATTCATTCAGTTTCAGAGGTTTTTTTTTTTTAAAGATTTATTTATTTTAGAGAGAGGGAGTGAGAACGTGAGCATGTGGGGGGGCAGGGGCAGAGGGAGAGAGAAACTTTAGCAGACTCCACACTGAGCCTGGAGCCCAATGCAGGGCTCTATCTCACAACCCTGAGATCAGGACCCTGAGATCAGGACCCTGAGATCAGGACCTGAGCCAAAGTTAAGAGTTGGACACTTAAACCACTGCACCACCCAGGCGCCCAAAAGTTTTTTTTTAAACTCTGAAGCTGAGGGACGCCCGAGTGGCTCAGTCAGTTAAGGTCATGGCTCAGGGTCCTGGGATCGAGTCCCGTGTTGGGCTCCTTGCTCAGTGGGGAGCCTGCTTCTCCCTCTGCCTGCCGCTCCCCCTGCTTGTGCTCTCTCTCTCTGACAAATAAATAAAATCTTAAAAACAAACAAACAAACAAACAAACCTCTGAAGCTGAAGGGGTGCCTGGGTGGCACAGTTGGTTGAGCATTGGACTCTTGGTTTTGGCTCAGGTCATGATCTCAGGGTTGAGGGATCAAGCCCCGCACCAGGCTCCATGCTCAGCATGGTGTCTACTTGGGATTCTCTCTCTCTCCCTCTGGCCCTCCCGCCTCTCTCTCTCTTAAATAAATAAATAAATAAAATCTTAAAAAAAAAAAGAATAAAAAAAATTTGTAGTTTGGCAGGTGGGTGTTGGGAAGTAAGTAGAAACCATTTTACTACCTAAAGCTGACTTGAAGGGCCATCAGTCCTCTTCTTTGACTTTGATATGGATGCAATGGGGCCAAAGTCTCCGTGTTTCTTTGTGTTTCTCTTTATCTTTGACCCCTTGTACTTCGTGTTGGTTCTTCAGTTCTAAGAACACAGCTAATGAGCAGGCAAATCTGAAATGTTTGCCTAAAGGCCTTTGGCATTTTTCAACATTGTGTTCTGGGAAGACCAGGGTGGTGAAAAGCCCTTTGGTGGTCTACATTGAGATGGGCATCTAGCTACAAGGCTGTGTTTGGGTGAGTCACTTCCCTTTGTGTTTCCACATTTGGGTAAAATGAGGCTTTTTTTTTTTTTTTAAAGTAGGCTCCCCACCCAATGTGGGGCTTGAACTCTTGTGAGAACCCTGAGATCAAGAGTTGCATGCTGTACCAAATGAACCAGCCAGGTGCCTCTGAAATGAGGCTTTTTGATAAAGTGACATAGTAGAGAAAGGGCAGCCTCAGGAGTAAAAAAGACCAGGCTATGAATTGCATCTCTGTATGTTTCTCATATTTCCCATCTGCAACGTGGGTTGTTTTAAGACAAACTTTATTTTCAAGCATCTAGTGCATTGTCTGGCACACAGCCAAGTGCTTGAAATATATTAGCTATGCTTATGATCAAAATGAGGAAGTTGTAAACAGAAAAATAGGCCATGGAGTTGGATAGATAATTCACTGAATAACAGGCAAGGAAGCATATGTATAACTCTACTTGTAATTAGGGAAATGCAAGTTAAATAATGTGTACCATTGTTTTTGCTCATCAAATGGGCAAAAAATAGAAATACACATAATATCCATTGTTGGGGAAAGTTTAAGCAAATAGGCATCTCCTAGAAATTTTCTTCTGAGGGAGATTTGGTAGTATCTACCACATTTAAATGTGTTACTCTTCTAATCAGCAGTTTTGTTTCTGGGAATCTCTTATACACAAATATATACATGAGTATACAAACATTTATTGCACTGCTTTTTTTTCCTTTGTAAAAGAATTCTACTGTGTGGTTTATGTAGGTCTTCGCAGTCTACTTTTTTTTTGTAAAATAATTTTTTCACTACTGTTAATGGAGAAAACTGGAAACAACCTAAATTTTACTAAAATGGGTAAATTTCTATGGAATATTGTGTGTAAAAAGCATACTATAAAATATTATAGTATGATCCCATTTATGTCAAGAAAAGCAATTGTGTGAGTGTGTGCATTATGTAAATGTATGGAAAGAGGTCTGGGAGGATATGCTTCATAAAATTTACTTGTGGGGAGGAGAGTAAGATTAGAGGGTAAAGAGAGAATTTTGCTTTTTATTCTTTATTCTTCTAAATTTTTGGAATTTTCCCAGTGATCATGTATTACTTTTATATTTGGAAAACAATTTTATTTATTTTTATTTTTTATTTTAAAATGTTTTATTTATTTATTTGAGAGAGAGAGCATGAGTGAGAGAGAGAGCATGAGTGGGGGTGGGCAGAAGGAGAGGGAGAAGCAGACTCCCAGCTGAGCAGGGAGCCCAACGTGGGGCTCGATCCCAGGACCCTGGGATCATGACTTGAGCCAAAGGCAGATGTTTAACTGACTGAGCCACCCAGGCACCCCAAAAAAACAATTTTAAAAAAAGGATGGCAGTGTGAATTAGACTATCTTTCAGCTGACTAGTTGAGTAGTTGTCTACATCCAACATCACAGTTGAGTAAAGCCATACATTTCTTAGGTCTGGAAGGATGGGAAAAGCTTGTATTTAAGTAGCAAAACTTCCTCTCCCTGGTTTGAGGCTTGGACTAATGGACCAGTGAACCCAAATGACCCCTTCTGAAAATAGCAGGACTGCATGGGAATGAAGGAGAGGTGTTTCAGTAGCCCCCTCTCTTTTCCAAGGTGCTCTGTTAAAAAGGAAAAGGAAAGGAAAAGGAAAAGATAAAGGAAAAGGAAAAGGGAAAAGAAAAGAGAAGAGAAAAGGTCCTGGGCTTCTTTGGAAGAGTCAAGGCAATCCTAGAGTTGCAGTATCTCAGAATCCAAGACTCCTAGGCTGGGATAGAACCTTCTAAGTTCATCTGTCTGTTTGCTTCCTCTCTGGTCAGCAGGTCAGATTTTATCAGACATACTAGATCTCTAATAATGAAATTTCTCTTTAGGTCTCAGGGAGTGTTCTTGGATTATAGGTGCCCACTAACTTCTCTGTGGTTTGTACATTCAGCTCCTACCACTGTGTAAAATATCCAGGTGAGAACACAGACAAAACCTCTTATTTAAGACAGGGATAAGGGCTGAAAGAAGGGGAATCCTGTTTTCCTGCTTGTGGATAATTTGCCCCAACTCTGGAAAGAGCTTACATGGAGTTAAGAAACATATCACTCTAGGGGCGCCTGGCTGGCTCAGTCAGCAGAGCATACAACTCTTGATCTTCGGGTGGTGAGTTCAAACCCCATGTTGGGTGTAGAGATTACTTAAAAAATAATAATAATAAAAATAAAATATACCTGAAAATTAAAAAAAAAATGTGTTAAAAAAAAAGCATCACTCCAATATCCTTCAAATCTCCCTGATTTTTAGATTGTACACAGAGCACGAATGGTGCCCGTCTACTGGCAAAGCTCTGCATGGGATGGAATGGTACACATTTCATCACATCACTGAATATTTTAACATTTTAAAAACTGTGATCAGGGCGCCTGGGTGGCTCAGTTGGTTAAGCGACTGCTTTCGGCTCAGGTCATGATCCTGGAGTCCCGGGATCGAGTCCCGCATCGGGCTCCCTGCTCAGCAGGGAGCCTGCTTCTCCCTCTGACCCTCACCCCTCTCATGTGCTCTCTCTCTCATTCTCTCTGTCTCAAATAAATAAATAAAATCTTTAAAAAAAAAAAAACAAAAACTGTGATCAATACCAATAGAAGAGTATATTTTATATGTGTGTGTGTGTATGTGTATATAGTTTGAAGGATAATTATGAAAAACAAACCCCATGTACCCTCTACCCAGCTTGAAAAGTAGAATATTTTCCTTGGTGGGGCTGCCAGCACTGTGGTATAAACTGGGCACTCCACAAAGGTCCTAGTCAAGGGGAGGGAGATCTCCTGGAGGATGATGGGGCCTTTTCCTTGGGTACAAAGGCTCCACCTGCAGCCAGGCTGTGGGCCCTCTGGGCTATCGTTTTCTAATTCATCTGCCCAAAGAACAGTCTTTTTTCTAGTTCCCATAGAAGTCACTTACAGGCTAGTGCAGCCCTGTTCTTGGGGGGGGGGGGGTCCCATTTATGCTCACACCCTCCACTAGAAGTAACAATTATACTGAATTTTAGATTAATTATTCTCTCATTTTTCTTTAGCATAGTTAAAAAGAAACAACAGGCCCATGGAGTCACCTGTGCGTAGCCCCACCAAGACTTAATACCTAACATAATTGCAATTTCAGCCTCTCCCAGGAGTGGAATTTTAAAACAGTCAATCTGGAATTTCCTGGTCGGTACTAGTGAGGTAATCTGTCTGATAAAACCCCCATGCTTTTAACTTCCTTGTCCCATCCTGCCTCTACCTATAAAAACCTTCCATTTTGAGCTCAGGGCTCCCCTCTATTTGCTAGATGGGATGCTGCCCGATTCATGAATTGTTCAATAAAGCCAATTTAAAAAAAATATTTATTTATTTGAGAGAGAAAGAGAGAGCACAAGCAGGGGGAGTGGCAGAGGGAGAAGCAGGCTTCCCGCGGAGGGGTGCCCGATGTGGGGCTCGATCCCAGGACCCTGGGATCATGACCTGAGCCGAAGGCAGACGCCTAACTGACCGAGCCACCCAGGCGTCCCGCCAATTTTTTTTTAACAGCATTTTACAGTATGTGTATATATGCCTACATCTCTCTTTTTTTCCTTCTCAAAATGCCACTTGCTTTTGTATTTATTTTTTACTATTGCTCTACCAAACTGCCACAAACTTGGTGGCTTAAAAATACAGATTCATATGTGGGGGCAGAGAGTATCTACAAAGTCTCTACTTTCTGCTCAATTTTGCTGTGAACCTAAAACTGCTCTAATGTCCTTGTTTTTTAGGAAAAGGCATTAGGGGGTGCCTGGGTGGCTCAGATGGTTAAGCGTCTGCCTTCAGCTCAGGTCATGATCCCAGGGTCCTGGGATCGAGTCCCGCATCGGGCTCCCTGCTCCTCAGGAGCCTGCTTCTCCCTCTGCTTCTCTCTCTCTCTGTCTCTCATGAATAAATAAATAAAATCTTAAAAAAAAAAAAAGAAAAAGGCATTAGGTACTAGCATTAAGAGAAACTGGGAGCTCTCTGTGTGATATTTGCAGCTTTTTTTTAGAGATCTTATTTATTTATTTGAGAGGGAGAGAGAGAAAGAGAGCACAAGCAGGGGGAGTGGGAGAGGGAGAAGCAGGCTCCCTGATGAGCAGGAAGCCCGATGTGGGACTCGACCCCAGGACCCTGGGACCATGACCTAAGCCGAAGGCAGACGCTTAACCAGCTGAGCCATCCAGGTATTCCTGCAACTTTTTATTTTTATGAAAGATTTTAGGGGGCGCCTGGGTGGCTCAGTGCCCCCTACCTCTTCCAAGCCAGCAATGCTGGTTGAGTGGATCTCACATCTAATCACTCCAAAACAAACACAGGACTGCTCCCCCACTTCAGAGGGTCCCCAGGTTACCCCCACTCCTGACTGACTTGGCTACAAATCAGGGGTGTTCCCATGAGCTTCTCCTCAGGTTCAGTAATTCCCTATAATGGCTCACAGAACCCAGGGAGACACGTCACTTTCTGTAACTGGTTTACTATAAAGGATATTATAATGGATACAAATGAGTAGTCAGATGAAGAGGTATTTAGGGCGAGGTGCAGAAGGGTCCTAAGCCTAAGAAACTCTGTCCCTGAGGAATGTGGGATATAACACAGTCACAGCTCATGGATGCATTTACCAACCCAGAAGCTCATCAACTCTTGTTGTTCAAGTTTTTTTTTTAAGATTTTATTTATTCATTTATTTGAGAGAGTGAGAGAGAGAGAGAGAGCACATGAGAGGGGGGAGGGTCAGAGGGAGAAGCAGACTCCCTGCCGAGCAGGGAGCCCGATGCGGGACTCCATCCCGGGACTCCAGGATCATGACCTGAGCCGAAGGCCGTCGCTTAACCGACTGAGCCACCCAGGTGCCCCAGTTGTTTTTTTTTTCAGATTTTATTTATTTGACAGAGAGAGACACAGCGAGAGAGGGAACACAAGCAGGGGGAGTGGGAGAGGGAGAAGCAGGCCTCCCGCGGAGCAGGGAACCCAATACGGGCCTCGATCCCAGGACCTTGGGACCATGACCTGAGCCAAAGGCAGATGCTCAACGACTGAGCCACCTGGGCGTCCCTGTTGTTCAAGTTTTTATAGAGCTTATCATCTCCAACTTCCTCTTTCCTTCCCAGGAGGTCGGGCCGGGAGGGGAGGAGGGTGGGTAGGGGCTTTGCCAAGTTCTAACCCTCATGATTTGGTTTTTCTGGCATCAGCCCCAGCTGAGGCTATCTAGGGGCCCCACTCTAAGTCAACTTATTAGCATAAGCTCAGGTGTGATGGAAAAAGGGATGTATTATGAATAACGAAATACACTCCTTTTACCCCTATTACTCAGGAAATGACAAGGGTTTAAGCAGCTCTGTGCCAAGAACTAGAGAAAAAGACCAAATATGTATTTCTTGTTATATCACAGTGTCATACATATACTTTATTTGATAACTAGAACACTTGCAGTCATTGCTGGTATTATTCTGAAGCTCATTATTTCCTTTTTTTTTTTTTTTAAGATATATTTGAGAGAGAGAGAGTGAGATAGAGAGCGAACGAGCACCAAGCGGGGGGGGGGGGGCGGGGGGCAGAGGGAGAGGGAGAAACATACCCCTGCGATCATGACCTGAGCCCAAGGCAGACACTTAACCTACTGAGCCACCCAGTTGACCCTCCAGAGAGGATTTTTACTTTTGCTTATGCAAGGTGACTGGGGGCACTAAAGTGATCACCTTTATAATTTTCAGCTCAGGGTTTTCTGGTTCCCACAGGTAGTGTGAAGTTCTGCTTGCCTCAATATGCTTGTAAAACTTGTTTAGGAAATCTCAGAGGAGAGTTTTCTTTTTCTCTACTCCATCCTCAATTAAGGTGGAGACATTCAGGTTTCCTTACCCTTTCCTTTGGTAGGTCAGGCTTTTTTGTGTGTTCTCCTTTAGGGATGTGAGTTTGGGGGAAGTCTCCAGTGTGAAATATGGGCAAGATGTCTGAGGCCCAGAGAAAACAGACTCCTTATCCAACCTACATGAGGTCAAGCGGCTGCCCAGATAAAGTGATACTTAGGACACTTAAACTGGACTTAGGCTTACTGACATAATTCCACTGTGTTCTCCACAAGGCAGGAACATGTCTACTGTGCTCACTGCTATGTCACCAGCAGTTGGCACAGTACCTGGTACATTCTAGGTGCTCAATAAATATTTTTAAGTGCATCAATGAGTAAGAAGTATCCAAGTATTCCAGGTGGAGGAAAACAATACACATAAAGCAAACAAGAAGAAACCACTAGCAAAACCTTCTTAAAAGACAACAAATTTGGGGTGCCTGGGTGGCTCAGTTGGTTAAGCGTCTGCCTTCGGCTCAGGTTGTGATCCCTGGGATCGAGCCCCACGTCGGGCTCCCTGCTCAGCGGAGAGCCTGCTTCTCCCTCTCCCTCTGCCTGCCACTCTGCCTACTTGTGCTCTCTCTCTTTCTCTGTCATATAAATTAATAAAATCTTAAAAAAAAAAAGACTCTCCTTCCCCCTCTGCTCCTCCCTTTTTCTCTGTGAAGTAAAGAAATAAATCTTAAAAAAAAAAAAGACGACAAATTTGGTTATGCTAAGGGCCACTTCTTTTTCAACAAGTGTTTTTATGGTACTTATTTTTGGTAAGACACTCTTAGGATACAGGCAGTGCCATGCTCTGAAAGGGTGATAAGTCATGCGTAATAACTGTGATACTTCTCCCCTGTGTACAGTTTGGTTTCCGTCACTATAAGACTGAAATAAGAACGTAAGCCTTCAGGGGTGCCTGGGTGGCTCAGTCGTTAAGCATCTGCCTTCAGCTCAGGTCATGATCCCAGGCTCCTGGGATCAAGCCCCACATCAGGCTCCCTGCTCATTGAGGAGCCTGCCTTTCCCTCTCCCCCTCCCCCTGCTTGTGTTCCCTTTCTTGCTGTGTCTCT
Organism: Neomonachus schauinslandi; assembly: GCF_002201575.2. Lineage (NCBI taxonomy): Eukaryota > Metazoa > Chordata > Mammalia > Carnivora > Phocidae > Neomonachus > Neomonachus schauinslandi. Next base: position 29,127,289 of record NC_058409.1, on the reverse strand, counting down.
CTCTGTCAAATAAATAAATAAAATCTTAAAAAAAAAAAAAGAATGTAAGCCTTCATACTTCAGAGTTTCTCTGCTGATGAGCCTGGGGACTGGAAAAACACTAGATGCTTCTGTAAATCATTATATACCCTGTCTTTAGTGAAAAAGAACAGTCAGGTGAAAATATTTGGCATAAATATGGTTGCATTTAGATTGCAATATGCAAGTATTTGGGCTGTTAGTTTGCCAGAGAAGGTGTGGCCCTAATGAAAGGAGTTTGAGGAGTCTGGCTGGTCAAATGGTAGGAAGATCCAAGAGCCTAAACCTTCTGAGGGAGAGGAAGGGTACACAGAATGGCAAGATACTCCGGCCTGGATTTCTTTTTCCTACCTGGGTAGCAGAATGCCCATGGTTTTGTGAGGGTCATAATCTCATTGAATCTTTGAGCACTTTTTAAATTTCCCTTACATGGATATAGGGAGAGGGGAGAAGAGAAAAAGGTATCTTTTTTTTTTTTTGTAAACTCCACCTCCGATGTGGGGCTCAAACCCACGACCCTGAGAGCGAGAGTCACATGCTCTATCAAATGAGCCGGCCAGGCACCATCCCCTCTTTTTTAAACAATAAAAGTTCTGATTGTGGATTGACTATGGGAATTTAATCAAGAAGCCAAAACAACTTAGTCTTTTTTTTAAAATAAGATTTTATTTATTTGAGAGAGAGAGAGGGAGAGAGCACAAGCAGGGGGAGGGGCAGAGGGAGAGGGAGAAGCAGGCTCCCAGGGAGCCCGATGCAGGGCTCGGTCCGAGGACCTCGGGATCATGACCTGAGCCGAAGGCAGACGCTTAACTGATTGAGCCACCCAGGCGCCCCCAAAACAACTTAATCTTATAGCTAATGATCTCATTGGCTTATATTATTGTCATACAGTGAATTCTGAGCGATCAGGCCAAAAATGTGGACTTGGCAAAGATGAGCATTACTGTCAATTGTTGTAGCTCTCCAAACTGGATGGTACCAGTTGCTGTGTGAGTGAATATGGAAGAAGAAATAAACATTATGTGAGCTTTGGTTCTGTTCCAGAAACATTCTATTCCAGAGATATGTAAGATGAAGCTTTTTCAGGGCAGAGATCACTATTATATGCCCTAACACAGTGCTGGACCCGTAATAGTTGCTCAAGAAATATGTGTTGAATAAATAAATGGCTCAAAGGTTACTTGGGTTTGCTAAGATCAGAACAGTATTTGCCATTATTTTGGATGTTGGCGTGGGATTTGTACACCCTGGAACAGTTTCTTCTCTTTGCAGCGAGAAATATTTTTTTTTTTTTTTTTTGTTTATGAAGAACATGCATTCTCGCATGCTGGCACAATGGTCCTGGGGAAAGTGGCCCAGGCAGATTCCACTGCATTCCTCAGAAGAGCCAGCAATACCGCTCTCTCATGGTGAGTTCCTTCTTTATGAGAAAATTTTAATTTTGTGGAGTTTTTAGTCCTTTCTTTTTTCCCAGTATACACGAATACTTCAGGAAAAAAAATTAGTTGAGTTTGACTGACTTCGATAGTGTTTTACTGCTTTGTGGGAGTCCACGTAGTTACAACATCGTGTCCCGTGCAGTTTTTCTTGCACACAAAACTGCATGTTTCCCATACTTATCTATAGGTATATCTTCTATAAGTGGGCAGTGTAAATATGCTTCCTAATTAGGGAGGAGGTACACTCCTATGTATTACAATTCACAGGATTCAGAATATCTTAAAAATAGCACCGAGAGTTTGGGGTTCTTAGTGGCTGTTGGTTTTCACTTAAAAATAAATTTACAAGTATTTAGCAACTTCTGCCAAGAAAGACTTCCACATGGGGCTCATTGCTAGTAATAAAAACCCAGATGGTGGCAAAACATCTCCAGAGACTTCTTTAGGTCTCTGAAAGCGGCATAGGAGAGAAGAGTGAAAAAAAAAAATGTATACCGCTTATAAAACACTTTTAAGCATACCAATTCATTTCACTATCATTTTTCCTATTTTACCAATGGGGACTCTAAGGTGCATTTAGGTTAAGTACCTTGATCAGAGTCACATGGCTACTAAGTGAAAGGGCTAGAACACAAATACAGGTTTTCTTCCTTTTTTTTTTTTTAAGATTTTATTTATTTATTTGACACACAGAGAGAGAGAGAGAGAGAGAATACAAGCAGGGGGAGCAGCAGAGGGAGAGAGAGAAACAGGCTCCTCGCTGAGCAGAGAGCCCGATCTCTGGGTTCGATCCCAGGACCCCAGGATCATGACCTGAGCCGAAGGCAGACACTTAACCGACTGAGCCACCCAGGCGCCCCCAGGTTTTCTTATTATAAGTTCAATGTTCTTATTCCAGGTTCGACATTCGTAAGTATTGAATGTTTACTGTGGCTATTTTACTTTTTTTTTTTTAATGATTTTATTTATTTATTTGACAGAGAGAGACACAGCGAGAGAGGGAACACAAACAGGGGGAGGGGGAGAGGGAGAAGCAGGTTCCCGCGGAGCAGGGAGCCCGATGCGGGGCTTGATCCCAGGACCCCGGGATCATGACCTGAGCCGAAGGCAGAGGCTTAACGACTGAGCCACCCAGGCACCCTATCTTACTTTTTAAGTGATAGGATTGGTGGGGATGGGATATGTCTTTTTCGCTTTTGCTGGCTACTATGGCTCCAGTTTCTTAGGAACGCTGTATTAAAAAAGATAATAGCAGTCTTGAGTGAACAAAAGTTAATCTCTGTGCCGGTCCTCTAATAGCTTTGGCCAGATATGAGATCAGTAAGGGTGAGGAGGACAGTTAAATAATCAAAGTTTCCTTACTGAAGGCACAAGAGAAGGGCTCAACATCCTGCTGCATCTAGAAGAGCTGAATTCAAAGTATTCGACGGGTAGGGCTGAGGGGGAGGTCCATTTGCATCCTCCTTGAATAATGAGGGTGTCCGCTGTAAAGCACTACAGAGAGAGAGCTGCTCCCTAACTTCAGTCTCATCCCCGTGACACAGGTAACCCTGGGGAGGCAGACATGCTGACGTCCTCCCTGGCATCTAGAATGTGTTTTGGGGTGCAGCAAATAGATATTTCTTCTATAGTGATTTGACTCATGACTTCACATTTTTTTTTAAGATTTTGTTTATTTATTTGACAGAGAGAGACACAGTGAGAGAGGGAACATAAGCAGGGGGAGTGGGAGAGGGAAGAGCAGGCTTTCCACTGAGCAGGGAGCCTGATGCGGGGCTCGATCCAGCACCCCAGGATCATGACCTGAGCTGAAGGCAGACGCTTAACGACTGAGCCACCCAGGCACCCCGACTTTACTTCTGGGGGGCCAAAAGCCTGTGCTCAGAGAAGCTGGGTAAGGTGTTTGTTTTCCTAGGCTATAAAAGTCACCTTGCAAAGAAATACCTAAAAAATTTCACCTGAAATAATAATTTTTCTGGCAGGCCTCACCTTCAGAGGAAGTCTTAGCAACACACTAGTCACTTCTCATCCTGGCCAAACAGCTATCTGAAATGCTGTTTTTGACACTAATTATATATTAAAATGTAACATCTACATCTAGAGGTGAAATATTTGGAGGCGAAAGGAAGAAAAAAAGTGATGTAATTTTGAGGAGTCTTCTTACTTACAGTGACTGCAAAGTGTAGAAATTCTTTTTGTCACAAGATGTTACATTTTCAGCTAGAAAATTCTTTCTTGTGGGGACGGCTGTCCCATGCATCATAGGAAGTTTAGCGGAGTCCTTGACCTCTACCTGCTAGATGCCAATAGCACCAAAAGCTCATAGAAGTGTCTTTAGACATGGCCATAAAAATTATCCTTGGTTGAGAACTACTGTTTTTAACTGAAGCACCAGGATATTACAAAAAAAAAAAAAAAAATCTAACAAATGCCCCCACCCTCCAAAAAACTCACTAAAGTGAGTTCTGAAATGGACTCCCCCTAGAAATTTAGACAGACTCAGGTAGATAACTAAAATGCTTACAACAAGTTTTAAAAGGTCAAGTGAGAATATTATTTCTTTGGAGACTTTGCTGCAATGCTGTGAATTCTTACTAGACGCCTGCCTTAGTTTTACCACAAGCTGAGGGAGAGGAACCTTCAGTGGAACTACTCAGAGTACTTCAGATGTGCCTCTTGTAGTTAGAGGGGCACAGTGGACCTGTGTCTGATTCCTGCCTGGAAAATACGGAGGACAAGAAAAGGGCTGGCAACTGTTTTGGCAAAAGAGCAGAGGAATGCTGAAACCGCACTGGGTTGGCCTGTACTCCCCAGTTTGTTTGGGCAAGAAGTGCACGAGAGATTCACGTAGACCAGGTGTGGACCATAGAGCGCTACCACTAGCCTAAACAGCACGATGAGAAAGAAGTTCTCTCATCCAGACGCTTGACGACGTCCATTGGAAAAGTCACACTAATTTACTTTGCACAAAACACTCTACTGCCACCTGCTGGAAAACTGTCAAAATAAAGATCCAAATCTACAACAAGGATGATGTGAACGGCACTCCCTAGGGTGTGGAGTGCATCACCACGCACAACTAGACAGGGTGGCCCCAGGGTCACTTGCAAATGGGCCAGTGGGAGAGCGGTCTTAGATCTTATCTGACAGGGTCCTTACAGAGAAAAACAAGTTTCAGCACACAAGAAGTTGGAGGTAGGCCTCCAGATTCCAAGGGGCTGAAAGAGTAAAAGAACAGCCAAAACAGAGTGCTTTTGCTCGGATCAACATGGGGCATAAACTCACGACCCCGAGATCAAGAGTCATAAGCTCTATTGACTGAGCCAGCCAGGCACCTCTCAAACACCCTAGGAATTTTCTATTCCTAAGGGCGACCATGGAACTCATGAAACCTGCCTGAATCAAGTGTATAACAGATGTATTCCCACTACCCAGGTTTAAAGGGATGGTGAAAGATAAAAAAATAGTTTTTGGTTTGTTTTTGTTTTTTAAAATGATACTCCTGAATCTTGCATGGATTCATATTGGTCACGTATCACACTGGTTACATATTATGAAGTGGGATCTGGAAAAGATATCTTCCAAGGACATGTTCTTGAGTTTTACAGGGGAAAATGGTCATTAAATTGATTCATTTGTTTTTGGGAGCCCATATGTTGGGAGTGGGGCCATAAATGCTAGGCAATCTCTGTCCTCTGGGAGCTTACAGTCTTGGGTTTCATACTCAGAGTAATGTATCTATTACAGTCAGTTATGTCAACAAGAGCCTGTGTTACATAGGTGGTGAAGGGACAGGAAGGTTTTTACTCTAAGTTTCACTAGCTTATGATTAAGCTTTAGAAGCAATCGTGTCCCCCCTGTTCTTCAAGTATGGAACCACAGGTAAAGCTTCCATTTAAGATGTTTAAAGAAAGATACAAGGCTGAACGCGTAGGCTGCATCTTGATTGGGCTGCTATGAAACCGAGGCCTGTCTGGTCCTCGGTTTGGCAAGATTACCTCACTTAAGCTTAATCAGGCTCTGTGAAATTAATATGGATAAAACAATTTTTTTTGATATAACGCCTTGATAATTCAACCCAGTGAACAGAAGCTGATTTATAACCCTGACGTGAATTTATTGAGAAAGAGTGTATAGCTAGTTTAACCAGTACTAGTCATGTGTCTTGGACAATTGCTTCTTAGTGGGTTTATTTACTTGAGACCCCTTAAGTGATGGGAAGACTACTTCATGGGTATGGAACCAGAGCATGGGTCTTTGCATGTTCTTAAAGGATATTCAGAATTTAAGTTTGCTAGTATATAAATTCAATGAAGGCAGAGATCTTATTTGCTGATCAGTACAGAGAGAATAGAACACAGTAAGCATTCAGTGACTATTTGCTGAGTGAGGGATTGAATTTGAATTCATTTTTACCTGTCCTGATAATAGCTATTGATCCTGGTCATTGCAATCAGTAGCCTCTCTCCTGGACAGAGTGGGAGCCCACAATACATTCTTATTCAGATTCTGCTGGTTCTAGGCTCTTGATGGACCCCACCCTTCTTTTATGACAGCATCAACTGGGCATGTGACACTGAAGTTACAGATGATTTATTTTACTCTCTGATGAAAATTGGGAGCTACCCCGGCCTCTGTAACACATTTACAGATCATCTCACAGGGTGACTTTTTCTTTTCTTTTTTTAAAAAAATCTCGTCCCAAGTTCTATGAGGGTTCTTGTTTGGCATTTTCTGACTTGCACCTCAGGCAGGCAGGAGACACCGAATTGTGGCCATTTATATTTTTACAGACACCCAGAGTTCTTTGTGCGGGTGTGGGTCTACCAGCCATCAAGGAGTCCAAAAACAGAACACTGCGTTTTAGTCAATGGAAGATCTCAAAGCCCTTAACACGCTAAAGGAAAGAAGAGATTGGCTGAATATTCACACCTCTGTGAGCGCGTGGGAGCCGCAGGGTCGGTCTGGGTGGCCATGCAAGCAAGTACCAACTCCCTAGGTTCAGAGGGCGCCTTATTCTTTATGCCTCCTTTCAGCTCTGCCTTTGAACCTCTGGTTTAGTATAGGAAACTCCCTGTGAACGTGTAGCCTATCAACTGTCATTCCCAGACGGTTTCCGCACTAGAGACATGTATGTTCTCTCTGGAGTGTAGGTCTTGTCCTTAGGTGAAGAGGAAGGGTGGAGGGCGGGCAGGGTCCCCGATCTGACCCCCAACGCTGGGAATGGGAACGTGAGTCATCGCTTCGGCCTGTCTGGTGGTTTTTGGTCTCCGTGCTCCTCACCTGGATAAGGGCGCCCGGGTTTTCCGGGCCTTCTGCAGGAGGGCACGGCCCACTCTGCAGAGACCAGGAGACCTCGGTCTTCCAAATTTATTCTTTATCCCTCCTACGTCCCCTCCCGAGTTTTCTCTATCTTCTTTCCAAACTCCTCTGGCTGAGGAGCCCCAACACCTCCTTTTGGCCCGCGCCGGGCTTCTCGCACTCTAACTCAGGTGCCCACGTTTGGGGCGGGAAAAGCAGGGTGGGTTCTAAAGCCCACAGGCTGCTAGTCTGCGGCGAGGGGCTTTGGGGAACCCCCCCGCCCCATTGGGGCGGGCACGCCCCGCCCCCGCCCGCGGGCCTGCTCCGCCCCCTCCCACGCACGTCACGTCCGGCCCGGCCTCCGCCCGCCCTCCGCCCTCCGCCCTCCGCTCTCCTCCCGCTCGCCGTTAGGGAGGGTCTGCGCTTCAGCCACTGCTTCAGTCGCTGCTTCAGTCGCCACTCCTGCCCCCTCTTCCGCGTCTTCGCCGCCGCCACCGCCGGGGGCATCGGGGGTTCCTTACCGGGCTGGCCCCGCGCCACAGCCGTCGCTTTAGCGTCCTGCCAGCGGCCGCCACAGGAGGAGGCTCGCCGGCCGCGGAGCCACCTGGAGCCTCAGTTCTCGCTCTCTTGCCGTCGCCGCAGGTCCTGGAGAAGCGGCCGCGGCCGGGGAACGGGGCGTCGCGGTTCCAACGGTAGGTGAACGGGCGGGTACCCTTATTTGCGCATGCGCCGGTCGCCCAGCGCCGCGGCTCTCCCCCTCTGCGCCCCCCAGCGCCTAGTCCCACCCGCGCGGTGCTCAAGGGCGTTGCACGTCGGGGTGCCCGGGTTGGGGGCAGTGCCCTGAAGATGGGCTAGTACGTAGAGCGGGCTCCCTTTCTGCTCGAGCTTGAGGAGATGAAGCCGTGCCCGGGCTGCTGAGGGGTGTGGCAGTCTTCGATTTTTCAGCCGCTGCAGTGCGCGTGAGCGGGTGTGCCTTCTTACCTCCTAGCTCCCCCAAAGTCCAAGGCACAGCAACCCACGCGTTTGCTAGTCTCCCCTGAACACCAGACTGCGCCACCTCCCTGCCCACTTCCTTGATGCTAGTCGGTGAAGTTGGTGCAAAAAAAAAAAAAAGTGTGGTTTAATCTGGGCTCAACTGCGCCCCTTTTAAGATCACGTGAGATGAGTGGTTGCTGACTTCCTTAAATCGCTCGGAGAATATAGCCAAAATTGGTACATTCGGGACTTGTCTAGAGTGCACTTTGAATACGCAGGCCAGAGGGGGTACAGCATTAAGTTTCAGATGGGGCGACTGCTTTCCGAGATAAGGCTATAGGAAATTGAATCGGTTGGCGCACTTGACAAGTGAGAAACAGGTAGACTTTGTAATTAATTAAAAATCAAACTGAGTTTTAGAAAGGCAGTTGTAGAATTTCATTCGGTTCCGCGTTATGCCATTTAATCATCGAGAAAAGTACCTCAAGTTCGACATTTACCTACTTTTCAAGGAGCTGATAATCTAAAAATGACAGCCGGAACCACGGTAATGCATACTATGGACATTAAATAACTGGGATGCACTTTTAAAGGCAGACATTAAATGATAGTTTGAAGTAATGACTTTCTGAGTTAATGTGAGGCTGTGTCTTCAACTTTCCTTTTTCCAAGTACAGTAGCCATACTTGTTGGCCTGGGTTTCTCATGCGTACTGTGCATTTGCTAATTACTTGATGAAATTGGACAGGCTCTATTTGTGTCTCCATTGGGAGCTCCTCCTTTATTATCTATGCTGCTTTTAAAATTAGGGCAGTATTTTCTCCAGTTTAGTTGTGTCACCAAGTAGGGATATTTGACACAACTTAAGTCCTTAGAAAGATGTAGAAAGGCATATCACAGTGTCATAAAATTCTTCACTGAATGAAGTAAATGTTACAGTATGTTTTTTATTAGAATGCCATTGTTTTAGGACAGAAAATGGCTGAAATGAATGCATTGTGACTTGTCACTTCTCCCTCACCAGTAAAATGACAGCTATTTTTATTATCGTTTATGAATAATCTCTCATCTGTGCATGGCTTCTTCGTTGTACACTAATATTGGAGGTTATAATAGTAGAAATTACTGTAGCTATGCTTGAAAAAAATTGTGGTTAAATAATAACAAAATTTACGATTTTAACAATTTTTAAATGAACAAGTTATGGCATTAAGTACAGTTACAGTGTTGTGCAACCATTACCACTATCTAATATTTAAGGAACTTTTTTTATCATCCCAAACAGAGACTCTGTAGACAGTAATTCCTCATTCCCTTTTACCCTTAACCCCTGGTAACCTTTATTCTATTTTCTGTCTCTATAAATTTGCCTATTCTTGGTACCTCAAGTAGGTGGAATGTGTTTGTCCTTTTGTGTTTGGCTTATTTCATTTAGCATGTTTTCATGGTTCATCTGTGTTATTAGAATTTACTTCCTTTTTAAGGCTGAATTCCATTGTATGTGTATGCAACATTTTGTTTATTCATCTGTTGATGGACATTTGGATTGTTTCTCCCTGTTAAAAAAACGGAATTCAGTTGAATTTAATAGTCTTACTGGCTTTATTCAACTATTCATGAATCAGGCGGCATCCCATCCAGCAGATCGAAAGGAGCTCTGAGGAGCTTACAAAATGGAAGGCTTTTATAGGCAGAAGGAGGCGGGACAAGGAAGTTACTAGCAAAGAGTGGGTTGTTTCAGGCAGGTCACCATACTTTGGTGGACAGCCTGAGTCTTATCAGGCAGTTTACCTCACTAGTGCTGACCAGGAAATTCCAGACTGACTGGTTAAGATTACATTCTTGGGGGAGGCAGTTAGGTAGATAATAAGTTTTAGTTTGGTGATTTAGGTTTAGCCTGGGTAACTCCATTTTGGACCCATTGTCTGTTTCTCTCTCTCTTTTTTTTCTTTTCTTTTTTAAGTAGGCTCCATGCTCAATGTGGGGCTTGAACTCACACCCCAAGGTCAAGAGTTACATGTTCTACTGACTGAGCCAGCCAGGTGCCCCGTTGTCTCTTTTTTAACACGTGTTTTGCCTGTTGTTAATAATGCTGCTGTGAATGTTTCTGTACAAATGTCTGTTTGAGTCCCTGGTTTTCATTCTTTTGAGTATGTATCTAGCAGTGGAACTGCTGCATCATATGGTAATTCTATGTTTAACTTTTTGGGGAATATCCAAACTGTTTTCCAGGGCTGCTGCACCATTTTGCATTCCTGTTAGCAAAGCACAAGGTCCATTTTCTCCACATCCTCTCCTAACAGTTGTTACTTTTTTTTTTTTTTGTGGTTGGTTGGTTGGTTGATTTGTTTGATAGTAGCCATCTTAATGGGGGTGAGCTGGTATTTCATCGTGGTTTTGCTTTTCATTTCCTTAAGAGATAAAGATGTCAGGGGCGCCTGGGTGGCTCAGTCGTTAAGCGTCTGCCTTTGGCTCGGGTCATGATCCCAGGGTCCTGGGATGGAGCCCTGCATCGGGCTTCCTGCTCGGCGGGAAGCCTGCTTCTCCCTCTCCCCCTCCCTCTGCTTGTGTTCCCTCTCTCACTGTGTCTCTCTGTCAAAAACTAAATAAAAATCTTTAAAAAAAAAAAAAGATGAAGATGTTGAACGTCTTTTCATTTGTGTATCTTTGGAGAAATGTCTGTTCACGTCCTTTGCTCATTTTTGGATTTTTTTTTTGTTTCTTTGTTTTATTTATTTATTTTTTAAAGACATTTGACAGAGACACAGTGAGAGAGGGAACACCAGCAGGGGGAGTGGGAGAGGAAGAAGCAGGCTTGCCGCCGAGCCGGGAGACCAATGCGGGGCTCTATCCAAGGACCCTGGGATCATGACCTGAGCCGAAGGCAGATGCTTAACGACTGAGCCACCCAGGCGCCCCTCTTTGTTGTTACTTAAAAAAAAATTTTAAATATTTTTAATATTAAAATTTTAATTTAATTTTTGAAATATTTTTCTTTTTCTTTAAGATTTTATTTATTTATTTGACAGAGAGAGACACAGCAAGAGAGGGAACACAAGCAGGGGGAGCGGGAGACGGAGAAGCAGGCTTTCCGCCAAGCAGGGAGCCCAATGAGGGCTCGATCCCAGGACCTGGGATCATGACCTGAGCTGAAAGCAGACGCTTAACGGCTGCACCACAATAGCTTTTTAAAGTTATTTTATACATGAATTAAATCTTTTATCTGAAAAGCTGTTCCAAAAGTGAACTATTTAAAAAACTATTTAAAAAATAGAACTAGAAAATTTCTGTTTTATACATGGATAAACAACAGAGGGACTGATGATATCTGAAAAAGGTTTCCAATTATATGGTAGGTCACTCTATATTTAGAACCCAACTAGATGTATGTCAGTACCAAGAACTTACTTTCATCACTTCAATATTACAAAGGTACATCCATTAAATAAAGGCCCTGTCTTCACCAGTGAGTAACATTACCGCTTCTAAACTTTCCTTTGTTTTACTGAGTGTTTTATTAACATGGCTAGGGGCAGAGGAGGAGATTACTTGGTAGAGAAAAAGGAATTGTAGTATGCACACATGAACTTTACCTGAGTCACTGTTGCCCAAGCGAGGCAGTAAGCTAATACGTGAATAGGTTCAATGTGGGGCCTTGTAGAAGAGCTGACTTTGATTGGAAATGGAAATAAGGCAGGATATTTGGAATGGAATGGAATAAGGCAGTTTTGCCACAAAATCATGTGGTACCCCGAATACATAGTAGTAGTAATGGGATTACAAGAGTAACTCATTATCAGATTCATTTATTCATTCACCAAATATTTATCTCCTAAATTCCAAACTTAACAAGCAGTCACTTGGTGACAGTTGTATAACTTTGTAAATTTAGTAGGCATCATTGAATTGTACACTTGAAAAGAGTGAATTTTGTGGTATGTAAAATTATATCTTAATAAAGCTGTTTTTTTAAACAAAAACACCAGCAGACTTCATGGAGCTTATGCTGTCTTGGGAGAATAAGACATTAAACATAGAAAGAAGTATATAATAAAACTTACGATGAATGTTTTGGAGCCAAGGAATGTTATGCCTCGAGAGAATTTAACAGGGAGAGATCATTAGATTGAATAGGTTGGAGAAAGCCCCTCCAAGAATGGTACTTGAGTAGGAGCTGAAGATGAGTAGGATGAAGTGGGGAGAGTGTTTTAGGTAGATGAACCAGGATGTGTAAAAGTCTTAGATTGAGGAAAATGAGGTGGATTTAGAGGATAACTTAATGAAATTTACTGGATTTCTGTTAGAGGGAAATACTCCAATCTTTTCTGCCAAATTATTACTTAGCTATAGTGTGTATTTTCTTTTTTTAAAGATTGTATTATTTATTTGCCAGAGAGAGAGAGAGAGAGTGGGAGGGAGAGCACACAAGCAAGGGGAGTGGCAGGCAGAGGGAAAAGCAGGCTCCTTGCAGAGCGGAGAGCCTGATGGCAGATCGATCCCGGGATCCAGGGATCATGACCTGAACCAAAGGCAGAAGCTCAACCGACTAAACCACCCAGGAACGCTCTAGTGTATATTTTCTTTTCCTTTTGTATATGATGCATGATAATTCGTATCTCTTTGATTTTAAACAATTTTCAGAGGAATGTCTCTCAAGTTTATTATTGTCCTTTTTAGGAATAGAAAAACAGAAAATGTTGAGCTGTTTACTCTTCTTTTTTATTATGTGATATTCTTTTTTTTTTTTTTAAGATTTTATTTGAGAGAGTGAGAGAGAGAGACAGAGCATGAGAGAGGGGAGGGTCAGAGGGAGAAGCAGACTCCCCACTGAGCAGGGAGCCTGATGTGGGGCTCGATCCCAGGACCCTGGGATCATGACCTGAGCCGAAGGCAGGTGCTTAACCACCTGAGCCATTTACTTATTCTTAAAATATTTTTGCTTTTATCAAGCTGCTGTTCCATACATTTGGAGAGGAAAAGTAAAAAGAAACAACTTAAAAAAATTTTTTTATTGTTGAAGTATATTTGACATTGCAATGTTAAATTGGTTTCAGGTGTGTATCACAGTGACTCAGCAGTTCTATACATTATTCAGTGCTCACCACAGTAATTGTGGTTACCATATGTCACAACATTATTACAGTATTGTTAATACATTCCCTTTGCTGTACTTTTCATCTCCATGACTTATAACTGGAAGTTTATACCTCTTTTTTTTTTTTATAATTTTTTTTTTAAGGATTTTTACTTATTTATTGAGAGAGAGAGAGAATGATAGCATGACAGGGAGGAGGGTCAGAGGGAGAAGCAGGCTCCCTGCTGAGCAGGGAGCCCGATGCGGGACTCGATCCTGGGACTCCAGATCATGACCTGAGCCGAAGGCAGTCGCTCAACCAACTGAGCCACCCAGGCGCCTGGACGTTTATACCTCTTAATCCCCTTCATCTATCTTACCCATTCCTCTGTATTTATGAATCTGTTATTGTTTATTCTATCAGTATATGAATATAAGTTAAATCATATGGTATTTCTCTTTCTCTAATTTACTTCTCTCAGCATAGTATCTTCATCCATCCATGTTGTGGCAAATGGCAAGATCTCATTCTTTTTTATTTTTTTAATTTTTTTATTTTTTTAAAGATTTTATTTATTTGAGAGAGAGAATGAGAGACAGAGAGCACAAGAGGGAAGAGGGTCAGAGGGAGAAGCAGACCCCCCACTGAGCAGGGAGCCCCATGTGGGATTCGATCCCGGGACTCCAGGATCATGACCTGAGCCGAAGGCAGTCGCTTAACCAACTGAGCCACCCAGGCGCCCTCATTCTTTTTTATATCTGAGTAATACTCCATTGTGTGTGTGTGTGTACCACATCATCTTTAACCATTCATGGGACATTTGGGTAGTTTTTATATCTTGGCTGTTGTGAATAATGCTGCAGTAAACATAGGGGTGCATCTGTCGTTTTGAATTAGTGTTTTCATTTTCTTTGGATTAGTACCCAGTAGTGTGAAAACCACTTACTGATTGATACAGTGGGTGCTTAGTTGATTGGCAGGGAAGCGGGTGGTGGGAGGGTAGGTGCTTTGTGGTCCTAATTTGGGGAAAAAAACACTAGTCACAGTGAATTAAAAATTCAGAAAGGCAGGGGTGCCTAGCTAGCTCTGTTAGTGGAGCATGAGACTCTGGATTTTGGGGTTGTGAGTTTGAGCCCCATGTTGAGTGTACAGATTACTTAAAATCCTTAAAGAAAATTGGGGGGCACGCCTGGGTGGCTCAGTTGGTTAAACGTCCAACTCCTGATCTCCGCTCAGGTCTTGATCTCAGGGTTGTGAGTTCAAGCCCTTTGTTGGGCTCCACATTAGGCAAGAGCCTCTTTAAAAAAAATTTGGAAAGGCAAAGGAACTCAAATTTAGAATCAGATAAGATGAGAGAGTTTTTATAGGAAAAGCAGACCATATTATGGTTGATTGTAAACTTTTGAAACTTACAATTTCAGGGACGCCTGGGTGGCTTAGTCGTTGGGCGCCTGGGTGGCTCAGTCGTTAGGCGTCTGCCTTCAGCTCAGGTCATGATCCCAGGGTCCTGGGATCGAGCCCCAAGTCGGGCTCCCTGCTCAGTGGGAAGCCTGCTTCTCCCTCTCCCACTCCCCCTGCTTGTGTTCCCTCTCTCACTGTGTCTCTCTCTGTCAAATAAATAAATAAAATCTTTAAAAAAAAAAAAGAAACTTATAATTTCAAAAGATAAACTTTTTTCTACTAAGGAATATTGTAGTGTTTGAATATTGATTTTTGAGTATCAGGTACAGAATGTTTAAGTGTTTTATAAATTAGGAATATATCATATATTTCACTGAAATTTTAAAGTTTTCAGTGATGATTGTAGTCATTGTTGCCTGAAAGAACATCCACTTAAAAGGTAACAGTCATAGAGTTCTAGTCACTAGTTCAGTGGCTTTGAACCAGTTTCTTCAGCTTTCTGAGATTTTTTTTGTTCCTATTCTGAGAGAGGGAATGGTGATCTGTCCTGCTTATCTCACATAGGATGGTTGTGAGGATTCATTTGGATAGTGAACTGGAAAGTACACTAGAAATGATAGCATCAGGTCAGATATTGGAGTTCTACCTTTTTTTTTTAAATAAAGATTTTATTTATTTGTTTGAGACAGAAGGAGACAGCAGGAGTGGGGGTAGGGGCAGAGGGAGAGGGAGAAGCAGGCTCTCCGCCGATCCGGGAGCCCGACATGGGGATGGGGCTCTATCCTAGGACCAGGAGATCACGACCTGAGCCGAAGGCAGATGCCCAACCATCTGAGCCACCCAGGCACCCCTGGAGTCCTACTTTTGTTTAGTGTTCACCACTGAGGAAACAAAGGAGAAGTCATATCTTTTGCCTTCAAAGTTCACAATCTAGTGGGGAGGACACATACAAAAATAAGTATATTAAGTGTTTTTTTTGTTCACGTGCTAGCTTTCTTTTCTTTCTTTCTTTCTTTTTTCCCCCCAGAGCAGTTTCTATACAAGTTTGTTCAAAAGAGAAATGTCCTGATTTCAAGGGACCCAAGAACAGGTTGTAGGATTACCCATAATACCCCTTACATGAAAAAAATGAAGTGTTATAGTTTTGTATTAATGTGCAATAAGAAGTGATAACCTAATCTTCTTAAAACTTCGCTCATTAGTTTGTGGTAGGTGCTGGGTGTGCATGTTTTCAATGGAAAAGAGGTGAAAGGTTACTAGAATAGAGGAGTCTGGAAGAGTCAAAATTTGTCCAAATTGAGATTACATGCACACATTTAACTGTCTACAGTGTGTGTTCTCTATAATGCATATATGCTTTCTCAGATACTTTTGGTCACCTTCTAAATTGTAGTGCTATTAAAAAAGGATCACTCACTCATTGTGCTAGTATTTAGTGTGAAGAGCTAATTTAGCTGATAAGTCACTTTGACTTAATGGAAAATCATGCTACATTAGTGGACCAGTGATGCTGGAGTGCTTGTGGGAAAAGGGAACCTATCGGGAGGCATCTTCTTCTAGCACATTCAGGCTTACCTTTTAATCAGGAGACAGGCATTTAAAGTGTTACCTTTCCAGGGCGCCTGGGTGGCTCAGTTGTTAAACGTCTGCCTTTGGCTCAGGTCATGGTCCTAGGGTCCTGGGATCGAGCCCCGTATCAGGTTCCCTGCTCAGCGGGGAGCCTGCTTCTCCCTCTCCCACTACCCCTGCTGGTGTTCCCTTTCTCACTGTGTGTCTCTTTGTCAAATAAATAAAATCTTCAAAAAAAAAAGAAAGTGTTACCTTTCCTCATGTAGATATTTTTTTTAAGATTTATTTATTTATTTGAGAGAGAGAGCGCGAATGTGCATAGGGGGAGGTACCTCGTGGTCTCCTTGGCTTTTTGAATCAGAATTGAGGCTGCTTTCCAAGTGTCGGACACTTAGCCAACTGAGCCAGGTACCATGCTCGTTTTATTTTTTAATCTACCTTTCTTCCTCTTTCTTTTCTTTCTTTCTTTTCTCCTTTCGTAATCTCTACTCCCAGTGTGGGGCTCAAACTTATAACCCCGAGATCAAGAGTCATATTCTCTACTGATTGAGCCAGTCAGGTGCCTCCAGTAGTACTCATTTTAATGTTCTGGTTTCTTAAGACTTAAAACATTTAGATTAGAAAGATTTGCAGTTAGATCCACCAGTATATTTTAGCATCATCATTTACAAATTTTAAAGTTAAGCTGAGTAACTTGAGGCTCATAATACTTTTTATTTATTTATTTGAGAGAAAGAGTGTGAGCAAGCATGGGGCAGGGAGGGGCAGAGGGAGAGAGAGGCTTAAGCAGACTCTTTGCCCACAGTGGAGGCCCACTCAGGACTGGGTCTCACGATCCTCAGATCCTGAGATCACCACCTGAGCTGAAACCAGGAGTCCAACCGACTGTGCCACCCAGGTGCCCCACTTTCAGTTTTTATATATATATGAAAGTGTCTGATTCACAGCATTATTCTAGGTGTGAGAAATAACTTGTAAAGTGCTTCAGATATTTTCGTAAGTAATTGTTACTTTTCCTTCATGATTTGATTATCTTCGGTTATTGTTATTGTGGAAAGTAGATGTGGCAGCCATTTTTGATGTTTTATTTAGTTTTTAATCACTTAAGGAGATGCCCCTTCTTGTTAATCTTAACTTCGAATAGACAGTATTGTTTCTTCTTTATGTCTTTATTCAACATATATTTAAAAAACTAAATTATGTGTCGGGTATTGGGTGAGGCCTTTAGCATTACAAAGATGAAATGACAGGGTTCCTACCTTCATGGAGCCTCTCCATTGAGAGATAGACATACTTTAATTCTGTGAGATAATTGCTAAAAAGCTCATGGTATATTAGGAGCAAAGAAGAGGGAGAACTGTGTGCTTTGGAAAATTAGGCAAGGTTTGATAGGAAATTAGAATTGGACTCAAGTATCAATAGAAGTTTGGTGAACTGGATGGGATTGGTTAGGGTAGTGGTTGGTTATGGTGTTGAGTTACCACTTCAAGCACAGAAAATGGTATGTGTAGAGCCTGAGAGCTGTGGATTATGGGCTTCAAGTAACTTAAGTATTGCTGGAGAGTAGAGTGAGGTGAAACAGTGGCAGGAAGGGAGATTTTACTGGTAGATAAAGTACTTGTAGGCCATGCAGTGGAGTTCAGGATTTAGTTTATATGCTGGAGGTTCTTAAATCTTTCTATGCATTGTTATCACCTGAAGAGCTTATTAAACATGAGGTCCAGGCCATGTTCTCATGGATGCTGGATTGGGGTGGTGGCTTTGTACTCTTTATGTTGAACAAAACCCCTCCCATCCCCAGACGAAGTTAGAGAAACAGTGGTTTAGGCCACTGGTCTCAGAAGTGAGGTACTGGCACTTGTTTTTTTTTAAATTTTTAAATATAAGTATAGTTGACATATAATATTGTATTAGTTCCAGGTGTACAACATAGTGATTTGACATTTATATACATTAGGAAATGCTCACTGCAATAAGTACAGTTACCATCTGTCACCATACAGAGTTATCACATTATTATTGACTGTATTCCCTGTGGTGTACTTTTCATCTCTGTGACTTACTTATTTTATTACTGGAATTTTGTACCTCTTAATACCTTTCATCTATTTGTCCCTCTCCCCACACCCCTCCCCTCTGGCAACTACCATTTTATTCTCTGTGTTTGAGTCTGTTTCTGGTTTTTGTTTCGTTTCTTAGATTCCACATACAAGTGAAATTGTGTGGATTTGTCTTTCTTTCTGATTTATTTCACTTAGTGTAATATCCTCCAGGTCCGTGCATGTTGGAAATGGCAAGATCTCATTCTTTTTTATGGCTGAGTAATATCTCATTGTCTGTATATACCACATCTTCTTTATTCATTCATTCATTGATGGATGCTTAGTTTGCTTCCATATCTTGGCTACTGTATATAATGCTGCAGTAAGCATTGGGGTGCATGTATCTTTTCAGAATACTGTTTTCATTTTCTTTGGGTAAATACTCATAAGTGGAATTACTGGATTGTATTCTTTTCTGTATTTATTTTTAAAAGATTTTATTTATTTATTGGACGGAGAGAGACACAGTGAGAGAGGGAACATAAGCAGGGGGAGTGGGAGAGGGAGAAGCAGGCTTCCTGCTGAGCAGGGAGCCCAATGCGGGGCTCGATCCCAGGACCCTGGGATCATGGCCTGAGCCAAAGGCAGGCAGACACTTAACGACTGAGCTATCCAGGCACCCCAGTATTTCTGTATTTCATTTTTTGAGGTACTTCTATACTGTTTCCCATAGCGGCTGCACAAGTTTACTTTCCCACCAACAGTTCCCTTTTCTCTATATACTTGCCAACACTTGTTATTTCTTTTTGATACTAGCCGTTCTGACAGGTGTGAGGTGATATCTCATTGTGGTTTTGATTTACATTTCCCTGGTTAGACTGATGTTACATGTCTGTTGGCCATCAGTATGCCTTTGTTGTAAAATGTCTATTCAGGTCCCCTCCCTATTTTTTTAATCGGTTTGCTTTTTGGTGTCATGAGATGCTTACATTTTGGAAGGACAAGATGATCAATTAAAGTGTGTGTGTGTGTGTGTGTGTGTGTAGCAGTAATAGTAAAAATTTTTTTTTTGAGTTTTAAAAGATTTTATTTATTTGAGAGAGAGAGCCCGAGGGGGAGGGAGGGGAGAAATGGGGAGGGAGGAAGAGGGAAAGAATCCCAGGCTGACTCTGCACTGACGGGGCTGGATCTCACAACCCTAAGATCATGACCTGAGCTGAGACCAAGAGTCTAATGCTTAACCGACTGAGCCACCCAAGGTGCCCCACAATTTGTTTTTATGTATTAAAATTATTTTTATGTATGTTTATTATGTATAATATATTAGTATATTATTTACTACTCTAGTTTAGAAATACGCATACAATACAAAAATAAAGGGTGGATTCATAATTTTTTTCCTGATCAAAAATTTGGAGTCCGGGACTCTAGGCAGTGGAAAACAATTGAGGAATTTTGTTCAGGGGGGGATTTGGGTTAGATTTTAGTTTTGAGGAGATTAGTGAGGACAGTAGATGAGGGGACTTAGTTACAGGGGTTTCATCTCCCTCTGGCTTTATTACTTTGTTTTGATTGGAATAGCTTGAAATCATGTTTGGAGGTTATAAAATAACTGACCGTGGTCATGAAACCCTTTTGAGAGTTTTTCAAAATGAACCAGGCTGTTTACCAGTAGCTTGAATTTACAGGGACAACCAATTTTTGCCTGAATACATTAAATAAGAGAGGAATAATAAGTTGTTTCAAGGTAAAATGGTTTACATTTAGTGTGTTTTAGTCTTTGAAATATATGTGCTATATCTAGTATCTTAGTTTGGCAACTGTAGTCCTACAAAATAGGCTTAATTCCATTGTTCATTGTAGTTTTGTGTAATGACCATGGAGGAAGATTGTACTCGCAAGTAGTATGTTAAAGTGCACTCAGATGAACAAGTCCTCGGGCATTGGGGTAAAAATTGTCACAAGGTGTACTTCATACTCTTTTTTCTGTTTTTTTTTTTTAAGGTAAAGAAGTTCCTAAACTTTTGAGTGTTATAGCTCTTTAATTTAAAATACTTCTAATCCTGAATTCTGTTTTATCCTATAATACTTAATGGCACAGTCAGTATGAATTTAATAATAGATTTAATTGACTTGGTGTTTTCCTTGATCAAAATAGCATCTATGAACATATCACAAGTAACTTTATGTGCTCTTGAGACATTTGTTCAGCCTGTTTGTTTGGTGTAGTGTTAAGGGTTTCAGACAAATTAATGCCTTGTCAGTTTTTCAGATCAGGAAGGAATCACTGATTTAGCATTTTGGGAACCTTCATAGAGCTATCTTTGTTCAGTTTGAATGAAGATGGTGCCTTCTGAATGAAGAGGTGCCTTTTCCTTTGCTTTGATGAAATGTTTAGAGCTTGCTAATGAAAACCTAAATATAAGGAGCAGGGGTAAATTTATTTGCCTTAAACTTTGGTTCATTGACTTAGATTCAGACAGTGTAATTGTCTACAAACGTAAATCTCTTTTCCCAGAGTTTACCATCTTTATTGAGGCCCAGCTCCCTGTTGACTTTTTCCTCGTAGTAAACTAGTGATAGGGATTTGTTTTTCTTTTTGGCTTTAGCAGTTATTGAGGTAGATCTTTTAAATTTTTCTGTGTGAATTGTATCCTATTTTATCAAAAAGCATTTAGGGCAAAAGTGAATTTTCTCATTCCTTTCTATTCATTTTGAAAGTAGAACTTTTTTTTTTTTAGATTTTTTTTATTGATTTGACAGAGACACAGCGAGAGAGGGAACACAAGCAGAGGGAGCGGGAGAGGGAGAAGCAGGCTTCCTGCAGAGCAGGGAGCCCGATGTGGGGCTTGATCCCGGGACCCTGGGATCATGACCTGAGCCGAAGGCAGACGCTCAACGACGGAGCCACCCAGGCACCCCGAAAGTAGAACTTTTTCACATGAAAATGACAGTTCATCTTGGCAGATGCTGCTCTTACCACAGATGGTTTATTTGCAAAACGATAAAACTTTATTAGTATATCACAGATCGAATCTTAATACTGTTACATTGTTTTGTTAAATTGTTGGCTTTGAAAAGACTTAATCTTCAGTCCAACTTTAATTTCTTTTTTATTGCTATATAGAAAATGTAGTAGTTTCTAAATGTGCTGGATAACATACTAGGGCGAATAGGATAGGTTCTTGAAATGTGGTTGAAAGAAATCTTTTATTTTTCTTTTTTGGATAGAGAAGTATATTTTAAAAATGACATACTCTATAATGAAAATAGTTTGGTATTAGATAACCTATTAAAGTGATGTTATGTCTTTATTTGTATGGTTTCTTTTTAATTTTTTCAGTTTTTTTGAAGTATAATTTACATGCAGTAATAATTTATATACAATAACGTTCACCAATTAAATGTCCAGTTCAGTAAGTTTGACATGTGTGTTAAGCATGAAACCACTACCATAGTCATGACAGAACATTTCTATCACCCCAGAAAGTTCTCAATGTTTTTTGGTTTTCTTGTCAGTGAAATGGATATAGTGAAAGTATCTGCATCCATAGAATTGTTGTAAGGATAAATGAATTCATACATTTAAAGCCCTTAAGGGGTACCTGGGTGGCTCAGTCGGTTAAGCGTCTGTCTTCAGCTCAGGTCATGACATCAGGGTCCTGAGATCAAGGCCCACGTCTGGCTCTTCGCTCTGTGGGAAGTCTGCTTCTCCCTCTCCCTCTGTGCTGTCTCTCACTCTGTCTCAAATATATAAATAAAATCTTTAAGAAAAATAATAAAGCCCTTAAAATAGTTCCTGGCAAATAGTTCCTTTTTTTTTTAAGATTTTATTTATTTGAGAGAGTGCACAAGAAGGGGGAGGGTCAGAGGGAGAAACACACTCCCCACTGAGCAGGGAGCCCGATGTGGGACTCTATCCAGGATCATGACTTGAGCCAAAGGCAGTCGCTTAACCGACTGAGCCACCCGGGTGCCCGGTTCCTGGCATATTGTGAGAGCTCAGTTATTTGTCCATTGTATTGATGTTGGTGTCCTCTACCTTTTTTAAAAAGCTCCTCTCTACAAATTTTATTAGGTATTTAAAACTTAAAAGATTCTGTACTAAGCCATCAAAAACCCTGAAATCTTGCCATTTGCAGTGATACGGATGGAACTAGAGGGTATTATCCTAAGTGAAATAAGTCAATCAGAGAAAGACAATTATCATATGATCTCACTGATATGTGGAATTTAAGAAACGAGGCAGAGGATCATAGGGAAGAGAGGAAAAAATGAAACAAGATGAAATCAGAGAGGGAGACAAACCATAAGAGACTCTTAATCTTAGGAAACAAACTGAGGGTTGCTAGAGGGGAGCTGGGTGGGGGCATGGGGTAACTGGGTGATGGACATTAGGGAGGGTATGTGTTGTAATGAGCACTGGATATTACATATAAGACTGATGAATCACAGACCTGTACCCCTGAAACAAGTAATACATTATATGTTAATAAAAAAAAAGGTTCTGTGCTATTAAATGTGTATGTTGCTATCATATATATGTATATATAAGTGGAACTGAATGGAATGCAGAAATACCTTGATCTTCAGCAGAACTCAAGTTGATAGCCTGGTAGATGAAGGTACACTTTCCTGAATGTACTTATCACCCACCATTATTGAAAATTGGTATTTAATTGCCTTTTTTTTTTAAATCACTCTTGTCTCATGATCTAAAATTCAAAATGATTTCTTACTTGTCAGTACCACTATAGGAGGCAACAGTCATTTGTATATAAAATGATTTTGCTGTTTTAGGGGTGCCTGGCTGGCTCAGTCAGTAGAGCATGCAACTCTTGATCTTGGGGTTGTGAATTTGAGTCCCATGTTGGGGGGGGGGAATATTGTACTTAAAATTTTAAAAAATCTTAAAATGATTTTGCTGTTCTGATTTATAATAAAATCATGCTTTTGGAAATCGTTAGTTATTTTGAAAGTCTGAACATTGTATTCTCTTGTGTCAAGTCTTTTATTGATTAACTGCTTTCTTTGCTTTTATTGATTCTAAGACATTTCATCAGATCTCTTTGGGACATTTTTCTATGGTACCTGATACTATTTTCTTTGAGAATTGGATTTTGTAGTTTAGATGTCACATGAATTTTCTATAGTAATGAAATTACTACAAACAGGATAACTCTAAAACAATAGAAATTTTTCCCTCACAGATCTAGAGAGGCCAGAAAGCTAGAATCAAGTTGTGGGCAGGGCCATATTCCCTCCAGGGGTTCTGGGGAGGAATCTTCCTTTGCCTCCTCCAGCTATGTGTTCTATCTTCTCCTTAAAAGAACACCAGTCACTGGATTTAGGACTCACCCTAAAACCAGGATGATTTTTTTTTTTTTTTGGAAGATTTTATTTGAGAGAGAGAGCCAGAGAGAGAGCACAAGCAGGGGGAGCATCAGAGGGAGAGGGAGAAGCAGGCTCCCCACTGAGCAGGGAGTGCAACATGGGGCTCGATACCAGGGTCCTGGGCGCAGGCCTAACTAACCAAGCCACCCAGGCGCCCTCAGGATGATTTCGTCTTGAGATCCTTAACTAATTGCATATGCAAAGACCCTATTTCCAAGTAAGTTCACATTTTGAATTCCTGGGTGAACATGAGTTTTTTGGGGAACACTGTTGGACCCACTACAGATAGAAAGGGAATACTTACACGATTTAAGCTCTGACAAAGAGTGGGGAACAGGATTAAATAATGTCACGGTTTCCTGAGCTTATTAAAAGGTTTTTAAGTAGATTACTGGAATTCACAGGGGGTGATGAAATAATAGTTCACAGATGAGACCAAATATTAAACGCATTGTCAAGCAGGTCTCCTCTCTCCCCAGCCTGTTTGCTGGTCTTTTAACGTTTAATACATAGAAGAAAGAAAACTGGTTCTCTACTACTTTCATGTATTACCTCAGTTAAACAGCTGTATAGTTATTACTCTTATATAAAGGAAACCTGAGATTAGAGACATGAAGACATGGGAGTTGTTCAGGGTCACATGTATAGGATGGTGGAGTTAATGTTTGAATGTTAGCTTTTCTGGTTCTGTTAAGTGCTTTTTTCCAACATGTGCTGTTGTCTCTCCAAACCAGAAAGCTCAGACAACTGCATTCTTGCTAAAAAAAATATTTGCTGTATACAAAGAAAAGAATAAAGTACATAAGTGCTTTTCCAAGCTTAAAATTATGTCTTCATTTCTTGGATCTGAAAATGTTTCTGTGTTTTGTTCTAAGTATATGAGGACCCAGTGGAGGTGGGCGGTGTGTGTGTGTGTTCAAATGAAGGATCCATTGAAGAAAATGGATTATTTGAGTGGTGTAATCTCTGAAGATCTGTACTGTTAAAGATTCTCCTTTGTAATGCTTTTATTTGTTTTTACCAGAAAGATTCTTGTCCAGGTTGGCCATCATAATTTGAAACCTTGTGCAAGATTTTGCCTTTAACTACGTCACAGGCAAATTGTCGGGCAGAAGAATGGTTTTCAGTATAGTTACCCTCCTAAATGGACTTCACTGCTTATTCTAGGTGCTTCTCATAGTATGAGATGGTTTGGGAAATGAATTGTTTTTTTTCTTCTAGATTAACTGCTGAAGTACTGATCGAGTTCTGCGTTTCTTCAATGAGGAACTACAGGCTGATCTTCTGCCATAATCTCAAACAGCCATAAATGACAAAAGAATGCTTGCTCAGTGAGGGTAGCTGGTGCAGAAGCCATTTTTTAAACTTAGGTGTTTAAGTACTCAAAGGTAAGTTTTCAAAATGGTAACTCCCATGCTGTATAAATCCACAGGAATTTTGGAATTTATCTCCTGTTGCTGCTATTTGATTTTTAACTTGAGGTTTTGTAGTTATTAGCTGGCACCAGATACGTTGAAGAATGGATTTTGCTTGTCTAAATTGTATAAATTTATGGCATTTTTGCTTCCCCTGAGTTGATTTCTGTTGTTTCTGTAAGTTGAGTGGATTGTTTCCCAGTCATATTGCGACACTCTTGATCAACTGGGGTACAGCTATTATGTAACTTATATAGAAGTTATTTTTGCAAACTTTAGAATATTGAGTAGATTTATTGTTTTACTCTGTTCTCTCTTGTAGTGAGAAAGGAATTGTTTCTCTGGTGTGGTGAAAAAAAGCCCAGTTGGTGTCATTTTGTTCATTAACAATTTTTTTTCAAAAAAAAGTTTTTCTTTTGAAAATACTAATTTCCCACATAAAGTAATAAGTATTTTAGGAAACAAATTTTTCTTGGGAATACTTGTTCTCTGATACTTCAGATATTTGAAACATTGTTTTCTCTCACTGCTTTACTGATCACTATTCCTACACAATTAAGACAACTTATTTCTTCTGAGAGAGACTGGCTGTGGAAATTTTTCTTTGCAATAATTAATGAAACAGCAGGATTGATGAACATTCCCATTTGAAAGTTGGTGTCTAGAACTGAAAAATTCCTTCATTTATAAAAACATTGTGGCTGCTCTGTCATGTAGAAATAAGAGCTGGTTGATTTGTTCTTACTAGCCCATCATTGATAAAAAGTGATTATTAGCCCAGTACTTTATAAAAAGTGATTCTCTCCTGTTTTGGGTGCTTATAAATTAAGAGGTTAGATGTGCTTCATATAGCACAGTCCAGAAATGATTGGGTTTGGTTTCTTACCTGTGTCATTAAGCTTGGTCAGTAAAGGTCCTCTTGGAGCCATATTTGCCCCTTAATTTGTCTTTGGGACATTAATGTTCTTTGTTAAGTTTAATGATGAATTTGCCATTGTTTGATAAATGCACAAACTAGTAGAGAAAATGGATGATTGTATTGAGCTTTATTTGTAGAATACATTGTGAGCCTGAAAACTGGAACATACGTAATGATAAAAAAAAACACATTCAGGTGTAAAGCATTTTTTGTAATGTATTTAATCATATTGTCACCTGTTGATTATTAGTCTTTTTTTTGTTTTTGTTTTTGTTTTTGTTTTTGTCTTTCATTTGGCAGAAAAGACAGCTTTGATTTCTGGCTGCAAAAAAGATATGAGGAAGAGCTCCTCCCCTTCCTTGAGTAACTGCAACTCCGTTCTTGCTAACAAAATATTTGGAATTCCACTTGATGAGCTGCAGCAGGGAGGACATCCAGACAATGAGGTTCCGTTCATAGTCCGCCACGTTGTGGACTATATTGAGGAACATGGTATACATTTCCTTACCTTGAGGGCTAGCCTTTGTTTTAATAAACACAACTTATCCCTTTTGACCTTGGATTTTTTTTCCTTTTTTTTTTTTTCCAGTGTGGAAAGTCCAAAATATAGTAAGGAAAAATGATAGAAATTTCTTATGTAACGTCATACTTAGAAATGCCCAGCATATAGCATTTTTTAGTGGGGTGGTAATAGGAATATTTTTCATGGAGGTGGGGTGGATAAAATAGATTATCCCTCAGGACAGAGATAGTATGTTTCTAAATGTGTGATTTGAAGGTGTTTAACCCAGTAAGGAGAGCCAAGAAGGGCTTTTCAAAAGTGAGTATTTTAAGTTGATTGGAAAATGAATATATACGGCCAAGTAGTCTAAGTTGAAGCTTATTTAATTTTTACTTTGAACTAATGTAGGAGGTCTGGAGCAACAAGGACTTTTTCAAGTCAATGGAAATGCTGAGACAGTGGAGTGGCTTCGGCAGAGATACGACAGTGGAGAAGAGGTGGACTTGGTTAAGGAAGCAGATGTACCCTCAGCTATTAGTCTTCTTAGGTTTTTCCTTCAAGAACTTCCTGAACCTGTTATCCCTGGCAGTTTGCATATTCACTTGATGCAGCTTTCTCAAGGTAGTATAATTTGATTCTTACCAATCACTCATTTACCATTAATTTCAAAGTCTTTTTATCTTGTAGACATTTTGACATGTAAACAGTAATTATTGTAGTTCTGAGATTCATTTCTCATGTTCCCATTTGGGGACGTATGCTTTTTGGGTCTGTATGGTCTAGTCAAGGTAATGGCAACTTCTTAGATCCCTGTAGTCCTGTTTACTTTTATGATTGGTCTTAGGAAGCCTAAGCTACAGGGTGAAGAGGAGGAGGAGGAGGAGGAGAAGGCAAAGGCAGGAGACAAGAACAAGGAATAGGAGGGTTGGGAAAGAAGAGAAATACATATAAAGTGGTATGTGTGGCATAATATCCAATAATAGTGCTGTTCCTTAGTGGTGGTGTTGCTATTAGATATTATTTATCCCTGGTTTGATAGAATGTCCTAGCAAAAACCAGAAGACAGCTTTGATTCCAGGTTCAGAATATACTTGGAGCTTGTTCTTGGATTCCTGCCTGAAGGAAATAAAATATCAATTTGGACATCAGACTTTAAGCCAAATAAAGAAAAAAAGGCTGATTTGTATTTGTTGGGTTAGGTTTTCAGTGGTGTGGGTTAAATCTTCTTTGTTCAATCATAGTTGTTGACTAGCATTGGTCAGTGCATTCTGACTTCTAGTTGGCAGTGCTTTGGAAATACAGGTACAGTCATGCAAGAGACAGTGTGATGAGAATTAAAAAAAAATAAATTAGAGAATTTGGGCCGATGAGTAATAGATGAGGAAAACATCCTTCAGCAATTGGGAGGTTGAGTTTCTTCTTCTCCAACTCTTCTCTTCCACTTAATAAGTGAAATGTGAAGCTCTGAGGCATTTGGCCTCTGGTAGAGGAAGTGAAGAGATTTTGAATTGTTAATAGTAAAAAGGTGATGTGGGTGGAGTAATGTGAACCTGGCAAAATATCTGAGCTTTGCTTTTACTTCATTAAAAAAACCCTGTCATTATGTTTTATAGATTATAATAATGAAGATGAATTTGGAAGAAAGCTGAGGTTCCTTTTACAGCAGCTTCCACCTGTTAATTACAGTTTGTTAAAGTTTCTGTGTAGATTTTTAGCCAATGTAGCATCACATCATGAAGAAATTTGGTCTGCAAACTCTTTGGCTGCTGTCTTTGGTCCAGATGTCTTCCAGTAAGTTTTTCCACAAATTTTTATGTAATCAAAAAAAATTGATTTTGTGAAATAGAGTTATTATACTATCTGCCAAGGATCATAGGTTGCTTGGTGAACCATTATTTTTTATAGTAGATCTGATTAATCCTCCCAGCATTTCTGTGAAGAGGGTACAAATTAGGTAGGCTTTACAGATGGGAAAACTGAGGCACAGAATGATGACATAAATTGCTCAGGTTTATTGAGTGACTCATTGGTTGTCTTCTAATTTTACCTGTATTTGATTTAAGGGCTCTCAATTCAATTTAGACTTTTATTCTTAGCATTTACACAGATGTGGAAGATCTGAAAGAGCAAGAAATAGTGAGCAGGATAATGGCTGGACTTCTGGAAAATTACTATGAGTTTTTTGAGAATGAAGAGGAAGATTTCTCATCTAATGATTTGAGTTCAATTACCGAACAGGTGAGAATATTTTAAATACTCGGAGGGAGAATTTTTAAAGAATGTGCTCTTTAGGGCTTGGCACAAACTCAGGTGGAATTTTTAAGTGCTAAACAAAGGCGTTCTCTTGGTTATTACATGTAATCATGGGTGACACATCCATGTAATGTATGAATGTATCTTTTTCTGAATAAGTTGTTCTCAATTTGAGTAATAAGGAAAGGGTATTGAAGGCAGAGTATATGTTAGATATTTTGTGGGGTTTGCATGTTTTCTTTCTAATTTAAGCATCGTTTATTTTGTAAGAATAGGGTGGTGTTTTTTGTTTTTGCTTTTGCAAAGAAACTTAGCACATAAGAATGTAGGCAAAGGGTGAGAAATAGAAGGTGGAGGGATAGATTCAATACGAAGTTCACACAAACTTTAAAAAATAGGAAGTTTTTCTTGATGAAAGTCACAAGTCAGTAGACCGGTGCAGTCATTGTATTGGGAAGCATCACGGTAGTTTTTTAACTTTTGTGACTTTGGAAAATTAACATCCAATTTCTGACTACATTATATTTTGTTGTTCTATGCCTTGATGGTTGAGATAGTACAAGAACCTGGTTACTTTCTCCTTCATGAAATGAGAATATTGATGCACAGTAATTTATTGTAAAGCCACATTAATTCAGACTTTTCATGTTTAGAATTTATAATTTAGGTCTATGTGGAGGTTTTTCTTTTGCACTGAAGTGAAATAATTTGTCCAACAAACTTTTATTAGTTTAAGACATATGAAGTTACTTATATTTTGGGCATGGGGTGTCATGGGGTTGCTACTCTTTTAATGAGTAAATCATTCACCTGATTAAAAAAAAATATTCAGTAAAATTTCTTGCTTTTACCCATATCTTCTCCTTTGCCCCCATGTTGGTTTTCTCTGTGTTTGTTCCAGAGTTTTGTTATGCAAACGTAAGTAAATATTTGCTTAGCTTTTTAACAGGAAAGTAGCATACTGCACACACTGTTTTGCACCATGGGTTTTTTTTTTTAAGTCAGTTAATAGTGTATTGGGAAGTCTTTTCTTACTGGAATATAGAGAGTATATTCTTTTGTTTCCACTGCATAGATCTCTATTGTATGGATGCAGCATTATGATTTATTTGATTTATTGTACTGATCTCTACTTGAAAAGGTGATAGTATACCCCATTTTCTCAGAAGAGTCCTGGTTTATATCTCCTTCTCATGTAATTATTAGTAGCTCTTCTTTTCACTCTCGTGTGTATCCAGGTTTTGATGATTAATTATATGGTTATTATTTATTGATGCACATTGGATGGCTTCTCTTCATTTGTTTTTAGATTAGGAGGCAGCAACTCTTGAAAGGTAGTTTATCATACAGATTTTCATTAGTTCTTACAGGTCTTGGTTCTGATAATGTGAATTTAGGAGTTTTATTTTCTGGGTAGCCCATTTTTTTTTTTTAAGAGTTTCTGTACTGTTGTGAACTTTAATGGATAAGTCTTTTTAATATTTGGAGTTGAGACCTTCCTTAGTTTTCCATGTTTTCTTTATGTAAGCATTCATATCATTGTCTGATTTTCCCTCCTTCTTTGCCTTCTTCCCTTTTTCCTTCCTTTCCTCCCCCCCCTTTCTTTTCAAGTACCAGGAACTTTAAGGAAACTGTAACATGCAGTTTGTAATGTGTAAACTGAGGATGAAAACAGTGTGCATATGTATACATTTGTGAAGTAAACCAAGTGGGTGGGTAGAATGTGTAGCCAGAATCAGTGATCCATGGAACTTTTGGCATATTTTTTGAACTTCTAACTATCATATACAGTTCCTGACTTAAAAACTTAGTTAGAATAAAAAATTGACACATCTCTTCAAAATTATTCTTGCTTTAAAGGAAATGACAAGGGCGCCTGGGTGGCTCAGTTGGTTAAGCGACTGTCTTCGGCTCAGGTCATGATCCTGGAGTCCCGGGATCGAGTCTCTCATCGGACTCCCTGCTCAGCAGGGAGTCTACTTCTCCGTCTGACCCTCCCCCTTCTCATGCTCTCTCTCTCTCTCTCATTCTCTCTCTCAAATAAGTAAATAAAATCTTAAAAAAAAAATCTTAAATTATGTTTTAGTTTAGTGATTTCTTTAGTTAAAATTAATGGCTGCTCAAAATGAAATAATATGCATACGTGTGTGTTACTCATTTTCTACATTTCTAAGATGATTTGACTTGTAAGAAAATGATGATGCCAGTTTGCCCTAATATTTATATCTTGATGACTGAAGTCTTCAGGGTATGCCTTGACTATGTTCTATGTTGTGGTGTAATTCTCTGATATTTCTGCTACCTTCAGCTTCCTTACGTACAGTGGAATAACTCACATGTAATGCATTTGTATTTTTATATTTCTTTAAACACTAGAAAATGTTAAGAAAACTTAACATGTTGTGCTTTACATTAAATAGAATAGTGGTTAATTAACACCAGGACATAATGTTGAATTCTGTAGATTTGCCTGTGGATAGAAAAGAGGATGTTAGGGGTGCCTGGGTGCCTCAGTCAGTTGAGTGTCCAATTCTTGATTTCGGCTCAGGTCTTGATCTCAGGGTCATGAGATTGAACCCTATGTTGGGCTCCATGCTCATTGCAGCCCTTTCTCTCTGCTCCTCCCCCTGCTCTCACCCCCCCCCTCAAATAAATAAATAAAATCTTTAAAAAAGAAAAGAGGATGTTAGCATATTGAGTAGAATATACTCAATAAATGGAGTAGTGCTGTGAGTTGTAGGAGACAGGGATGTATATTTCATTATTTTGGCCCATATTGCTGATTACCTGAATCTGGTTTCTTATCTATTTTAATCACATTTCTGAACTATAGGTTACAATAGTAGAACAGATACCTGAAAGCTTGCTTTCTTTGAAGCAGATGTAATAACTTCAATTTGACTTGTGAGGCTGAAGTGATAATGTATTGAGTGAAAGTAAAATTTCCTCAAACTTAGCACATTTTGGTTGTATTTTCACATTGGCCTAATTTAAATACTGCTAATTTCTTATCCCCATATTTAAAGATATGGGTAGACCTGGTCCATCTTTGCAGTGCTTTGATTATTTTTCTTCTGATTGTGATATTTGAAGGAAGCAAAGTTAATCTCGTGCTCGCTTCTCTTGGAGTTTCATCCCATTAATGCAAGTATTTGGCTGCTAGACCTTTTCAAGGTGGTAGATATTTCTATTAATAGTGTGAGAGAGATGACTGACGATGATGACTAGGGAGTGTTTGAGAAATGACCCAGAGTTGGTGGACACGTTCTTTGTATGGGATCCCTACATGAATGCAAATTCAGTAGAGTGGTTTGAAGATGTAGGTGATAATTATGTTTCTTTATACATTTGAGAAGGCAGGTAGCAGCGTTCTCCACAAGCTGGAGTCTGGAGAGCAGGCATTTCACGAGACCCTAGAGAAGGGAATTACAGCAGTCAAAGAAAGAAGAGATGTAAGTATGGATGAGGGTTTTCCATAAGTGGAGTGAGTGGTTTTCCATGAATGGAGTTGAGGCAGTTGCATATATAGGGCAGGTTCAGAATAACTTAGGAACAGATAGAGCATTGATAAGCAGAAGGTCAGGTTGACAAGGAGAGGATTAAGAACTTTTGAAGTGTGGGGTGAGAGATGGCATTTTTAAGTTTTTAATACTTACTCTTACCCAAACTAATTTAGTCATTTCTTACTGCAGGAAGTTACATTGGGAGGCCTGGGAGATGGGATGGGGGAAAAGAAAATCCTATTAGGCTACTTTTCATGTCATATCTTACTGGATGATTATTGGTGAAAATACTGGACAATGTCAATTGGTTTACATAAAGCTTATTGAATTGAATATAATATACTTAGTGTAATTGAGTATAAGGTATTTGTAGTTCCTAAGAGCTATTGACTATAGGCACAAACTAGTTTTTAAAACATGCTGTAGCATGTTAAAAATAGCAGTACTCTGTACTAGAAATTTGTGGAGTGAATAAATATTTATTCTCAGTTTAACCATCTTAAAAAAAATTTTTTTTTTTTAAATATTCTACTGTGGTGCCCAAATCTTTATTGATCAGCCACAGTAATTCCCATTTAATATCTCTGAAAACAATATTTTCTTGCCATTATTTTTTCTTGCTTGAGTTACCAGGTGGATGTTAAGTATATTCTTGAATTTCATTAATTTATTAAATACATACAAGGAAAATGAGGGTTACTTTCCATTTGATTCAGTTTAAAAACTGATTTACTATATGAAATTTTTACCTTTGTGTATAAATCTTACCTTTCAGTTAATCATTTAATGATTTTTAGTATTTTCATCATTGTTCAACATGATAGGGGATAGACGAGGGTTAGCATTTAGAAGCACAACAAATTCAGCTGAATCTGCTGCATATGGTTTATATATATGAAGTAAGTGGTTCACAAATTGAGGTCTTTAAGTATTATTGTTAATAATGAATTTTTAGTAACCCAGATAACTAGTGACCTTGATACACCAGTGGTTGAGAGCTCCTGCTTTAGTTTAGGTGGCAAATACTGTCTGGTTTTCTAAAAAAAAAAAGTGATGTTACATGTAGAAACTAGGCTCTGTGCTATATAGAAATAACAATTCCAGTTATAATGATAGCTATTTATTGCTTAGTATGTGTAGACACTATAGAAGAGTTTGCATATATTATTTAATCCTTTCAACTAGCCTTATGAGGTAGGCAGTATGTACAGCATCTCCATTTTATTCATAGGCCTGGAGAAGTTAAGTAAGTTGAGGGGTGGTAAAGGGCCCAGTAGGAATGTGAACATATATCTTTCTGCCTTCAGAGTCTGGCTTTTAAGTACTTACTGTATTACACTTGAAAGCAGGCAGTCTGTACTTGCTGATTATGAGTGTGGTAGAATGCCACAGAGAAATTACCTATCTTCTGGTTAAAGTTTACTTCTGAGGGTATTCTAGCAACTATGTTTGACTGTCTGGAAAGAGCACCACTCTTACACATAGTGGTGAATTTATTTTAGGTATTTCCAGTGCATTTGGCTAGAATGGATAAAGTATATGTTTACTGCTCAGTGTTTTTAATGACTTAATATTAAATTATAAAAGATGTTAAGACAATTTATGGCTAGTTTCTTTGGGGTAGCTTGAAAAGTTATTTCTCATTTGGAAATATTTTGTTGGTTTTCCTTCTCTGATATTATTCATTGTCTTTTTATTAGAGTGATTGTTTACTTATGTAGCCAGCTTGATAATGGAAGACATTTTATAGCCCCTGCCAGAAAGGGAATTATAGCCTTGAGTTGTGCTACTGACCAAAGCAATGAGTTCCCCCTTGTAAGGTCCAGTCTCTTCATGAAAAATCTCCATCTGAATCATTTAGAAGTTAGCTGACATTTTCTAAAACATAGTTAACACCTTAAGGCAAAATGTCTCTGCCCTTTTCCAGCGCTTATCCTATATTTAAAATCACTTGTTAAATGCACGTGGAAATTGGAGAGGTCAGTTATAAGTCTTTATAACTATCAGTCTATAAAACTGATTGGTTAAGAAATGAAGATTTTTTAATGTTAACTAACTACATTGTGCAGGCTTTTCGTTGTTTACATTCTTACTCATATTCTTAGTGATATACTAAGGTAATCATCACTTTGTGCTTTAAAATGTTAAGTTTGGTTTCGTTTTCTTCTAATATGGGGAGAGTTGGCAATTATTTATTCCATTAGGAAAATTGGTCCTAGGAAATGAAGTAAAAAATGAGTTGTGTTAAAATTTTCTTAGAATAGTTTATCTTAGATAATGTCAGTTAACCGTTGTATTAAATTTTGATTTTCAATTTCCTCTTATTTATATAGGTTAATGAACTTTCTGAGGAAGAAGAGGAAGATGAAAAGCTCGAACATATAGAAGAACTTCCAGAAGAGGGTGCAGAAAAATCAAGTGACATGGCAGAGGTGGTACAATTAAGGATGACTGAAAACATCCTGGAACCAAATAGTGTTACAGCGTCAACAAGGTAGTATTTCAGTTGAAAGAACCTTAGCTTTTGAACATTTTATTCTAGATGTAGATACACTGAAACACTAAATCATGCAAATTGTAACAATGTGTGAAAGATTGATTTGTTTATGGGGGCTCCTGGGTGGCTCAGTCAGTTAAGCATCTGCCTTCGGCTCAGGTCATGATCCCAGGGTCCTGGGATGGAGCCCCACATCGGGCTCCCTGCTTGGTGGGGAGTCTGCTTCTCCCTCTGCCCCTTCCCCTGCTTGTGCTCTCTCTCTTGCTCACTCTCTTTAAAAAAAAAAAGATTGATTTGTGTATGAAAAAGAACAACAAAATTTTAAGCAAACTTGCTAAGAAAATTCCAGATATTAGCCTTTATACTTCTCTCTCACTTTTTTTTTTTAAAGATTTTATTTATTTGAGAGAGAGAGAGGGTGAGAGAGCATAAGCAGGGGGAGCAGCAGAGGGAGAGGGAGAAGCAGATTTCCCACTGAACAGGGAGCCTGAGGTGGGGCTTGATCCCAGGACCCCGAGATCATGACCTGAGCTCAAGGCAGATGCTCAACCGACTGAGCCACCCAGGCGCCCCTAGCGCTTACATATATATATATATATATATATATGTATATATACATATATACACATATGTATACATTTTTTTTCAAGATATAATCTTTTACATTTCTTCTTTTTTTTTTTTTTTTTTTTTTTTTTAAAGATTTTATTTATTTATCTGAGACAGAGAGAATGAGAGAGAGCACATGAGAGGGGGGAGGGTCAGAGGGAGAAACAGACTCCCCGCCAAGCAGGGAGCCCGATGTGGGACTCGATCCAGGGACTCCAGGATCATGACCTGAGCCGAAGGCAGTCGCTTAACCGACTGAGCCACCCAGGCACCCCTTTTACATTTCTTCTTAAAGTTTGTTTTTGTATTTTTAGTATGTTTTAGTTGAGTTGGGTAAAATGTAAGAACCTTTGGAAATGGAAAGATACAGTGGTTGAATTGACTTGTATTTCCAACTTCTGGGCTACTACTAGGTTGTTAGGCTATAAGGAGAGAACTGTGTGATGCATTAAGATAATTCTTTCCAAGCTTTTCATGTGTGAAGGGATACTATTTACATGGCATACTGTGTAAACTTTGTAAGTGTGGTAGGGTAGAGGCACTATCTTAGGGCATAGGTGGAGTCATTGGATACACTGTTTAGGAAGCTTTATTTATTTATTTATTTATTTTTTAAGATTTTATTTATTTGTCAGCGAGCGAGCGCATAAGCAGGGGGAGCGGCAGGCAGAGAAGTTTTGGCTGATTGATTGCATGAAGGTAAAAAAAATACATTTTTTGATTGTCCACCATGGATGAAAGAAAAATAGGGGAGAAATATCCCTAGAATGCACAAGCCCTAGCATATATATAGGGAGCTATGTATAAATTTGTTCTAGGGAATTAGTGGATACTGGTGATTGAACTTTTGGTAATTTTTTTTTTTTAAGATTTTGTTTATTTATTTGAGAGAGAGAATGAGAGAGAGAGAGCACATGAGAGGGGGGAGGGTCAGAGGGAGAAGCAGACTCCCTGCTGAGCAGGGAGCCCGATGCGGGACTCAGTCCTGGGACTCCAGGATCATGACCTGAGCCGAAGGCAGTCGCTTAACCAACTGAGCCACCCAGGTGCCCGAACTTTTGGTAGCTTTTAATGTTCCATCTTTTTGAGTTTTTCTGAGAGGTAGTTCATAGTATTAGGTAGGTACTCTGTTTCTCTTCACAAGTAGCTGTGGGAAAATGTGTTAGAAACCTAAGGGAAATAAACATTTAGTGATGGTTTAAAATAGCAGTTCTCAAACTTTCGTTTTCACATGTTACATTCTTAAAAATTATTGACGACTCCAAAGACCTTTGTTAATGTTGATTATACCTATGAGCATTTACCATATTATAAGTTAAAACAGCATATTTAAGTCACTGGAAGTGTTTTTTGGTAGAGTTGTAGTTGGGAAGATGCTTATATATAGCTATTTATGACCTAAGAGGTTTTTGTTTGTTTGTTTCTATGGTTTTTTTAAATTTTTTAAATTTTATTTACTTATTTGAGAGAAAGTGAGAGAGAGAGAGAGAGAAAGAGAGAGAGAGCACATGAGCAGGGGGAGAGGGAGAAACAGGCTACCCACCAAGCAGGGAGCCGGATGTGGGTCCCAGGACCCTGGGATCATGAGCTGAAGGCAGACGCTTAACCAACTGAGCCATCCAGGCACCCCTTGTTTTTTTCTTTTTTTAACCTAACAGTTTTTTGATTGAAAAATCCCTCCTCCTTTATTAGTTTTAGGTCAGCAGTTCTCAAACTTTCTGATCTTATAACCCCCTTACACACTTAAAAATTATTTAGGACCCAAAGAACTTTTGTTTCTGTGGATTATAACTATTGGCATTTACTATATTAGGAATTAAAACTGAGAAATTTGTATTTTTAAAGTAGCAATAAACCCATTACATGTTAATGTAAAATTTTTATTTTTTTATTTTTTTTAAAGATTTTATTTATTCATTTGAGAGAGAGAGCACAAGTAGGGGTAGAAGCAGAGGGAGTGGGAGAAGCTGACTCCCCGCTGAGCCAGGAGCGGGACATGGGGCTCGATCCTAGGACCTCGAGATCACGAGGCAGTGCCGAAGGCAGACGCTTAACCATCTGAGGCACCTGGGGGCCCTGTTAATGTAAAATTTTTAAATGTAACTGTGTTTTCCAAAATCTCCAAAAAACTTTTTAGTGAAAAATTTTTTAGTGGCTTGTTTTATATTTTTACGGTAGAAATGTCTTTAATGTCTGGCTTAGTAGAAGACAGCTGAATTCTTGCATTTTCCTCTGTATTGCGTTCCTTGCTTTATGTTATTCTGGTTAAAGTATGTGAAGAAAATTTGCCATCACACCAGTAGGTAGTTGGAAATAGAACATTTATAGCCTTTCCAGATAATTGTGTCCATTCTTCTTTGATAATAGGCCAAAACATAGTAAGTAGCAGCTTCAAAGTTATTTGTATTACGAACCTGAAACCATTATCTGTGAATTTTTCAGCTCTGATCTTTTAGTCTTTCTGGTGCTGTGATTATTTTATTCATGCTTGATTTTGGGTATATTGGGCATTTAGAAAATGCGGCTTCAGGGAGTTATTCAGTTCTCCCAAATGATGATACATTTTGTTACATAATATCAACAGTTCACATTCTTTAATATCAACACTGATTATATCAAAAACATCTTTTTTTTTTTTTTTTTTAAAGATTTTATTTAGGGCGCCTGGGTGGCTCAGTTGGTTAAGCGACTGCCTTCGGCTCAGGTCATGATCCTGGAGTCCCTGGATCGAGTCCCACATCGGGCTCCCTGCTCGGCGAGGAGTCTGCTTCTCCCTCTGACCCTCTTCCCTCTCATGCTCTCTGTCTCTCTTTCTCTCAAATAAATAAATAAAATCTTTAAAAAAAAAAGATTTTATTTATTCATTTGACAGAGAGAGACAGTGAGAGAGGGAACACAAGCAGGGGGAGTGGGAGAGGGAGAAGCAGGCTTCCCGCGGAGCAGGGAGCCCGATGTGGGGCTCGATCCCAGGACCCTGGGACCATGACCTGAGCCGAAGGCAGACGCTTAACGACTGAGCCACCCAGGCGCCCCCAAAAACATCTTTTAAGTACTGGGACATTAATGAGTTTATGGTAAAAATAAGATTTTCCAGAATTCAAATTTTTGCTTGAAAACTCAAATTTTATCAGTACTGTCACTTGCTTTTTCTTGAAGTGTCAGTCTTGCTCAGACTGCCAGATACTTAGGTTGGAATAACCATAGTTTCTGTCAGCCTATCTTTCAGTTGAAAGTTCCATGATAAAACTTCAGCTCGCAGTTCAGACCAGACAAGCATTGTACTATACTCTGCAGCAGAAGTGTTTTATGTGTGCTTCCCATTTTGTCGCACCAAATACTAAAATGAAGTGTATTCAGGGCTGAGTAAAATTAATAATTTTTACTGCTTCTTCATCAAGGACTCGTCCCGTTTTAAAAAAATTACAGGTGGTGGGGCACCTGGGTGGCTTAGTCGTTAAGCGTCTGCCTTCAGCTCAGGTCACGATCCCAGGGTCCTGGGATCATGACCTGAGCCGAGCAGATGCTTAACGACTGAGCCACCCAGACACCCCTCTTTCTTTCTTTCTTTTTTAAGATTTTATTTATTTGAGAGAGCATGTGTGCATGTGCCCAAGTGGAGGGAAGGGGCAGAGGAAGAGGGAGAAGCAGGCTCCCTGCTGAGCAGGGAGCCCCAACACAGGGCTCAGATCCCAGGATCCTGGGATCATGACCTGAGCCAAAGGCAGATAGATACTTAACTGACTGAGCCACACCCCAACATCTGTTATTTCTTTATATTGTTTGCTATTAGGCATATTTTGTGACAGTTTGACCTGACTGCAGAGAGAAAAAAATAGTGGGGTTTAGGTTTAAGTAGCTTAGAGTACACAAAAAGCATCAGTCTGTCCATGAGTTCCAGGGAAATCTCAAGATCAGTTTCAAAGTACCTTTTATCCATAGATAAAGAATTGTTTTTTATATACATATTTATCTGTTATTTAGCTTTGCTATTTAAATGTACAGATTTTAGGGGAATTTTTACCTTTAAAAAATTTTTTTTAAAGATTTTATTTTTTAGGGGCACCTGGGTGGCTCAGTTGGTTGGGTGTCTGCCTTCAGCTCGGGTCATAATCTCAGGGTCCTGGGATCAGGCCCTGCATCAGGCTCCTTGATCAGCAGGGAGCTGCTTCTCCCTCTCCCTCTTCCTCTGCCTGCCGGTCCCCCTGCTTGTGGTCTCTCTCTCTCTCTCTGTCAAATAAATAAATAAAATATTAAAAAAAAAGATTTTATTTATTAGAGAGAAAGCATGAGGTGGGGGGAGGGGAAGAGGGAGAGGGACAAGCAGACTCCCTGCTGAGCAGGGAGCCCAATGTGGGACTCCATCCCAGGACCCTGGGATCATGACCTGAGCCGAAGGCAGACACTTCACTGACTGAGCCACCCAGGCGCCCCGACCTTTAAAAAATTTAAAGAGAGGTGGGAGCGTTTTGAAAAAGTTCTCAACTTTTCTTAAATTTGTGCCTCATAATCTTTTAGGTAGGCTTGAGGAGTAGGCAAATTTTAATTTATGCTCATGTTTACAGAACTACACATCAAAAAGTT
Organism: Neomonachus schauinslandi; assembly: GCF_002201575.2. NCBI lineage: Eukaryota > Metazoa > Chordata > Mammalia > Carnivora > Phocidae > Neomonachus > Neomonachus schauinslandi. The sequence continues at coordinate 29,087,796 of NC_058409.1, read as the reverse complement.
AATTGGCATTCATTTATAGTTGTGCCCCCCCCTTTTTTTTCTTTGAGAGAGAAAGAGTGCGTGTGGGTTGGGGAGCAGAGGGGGAGAGAGAATTCGAAGCAGGCTCCACACCCAGAGGAACCTGACGCGGGGCTGGATCCCATGACCCCGAGATCATGACCTGAGCTGAAATCAAAAGTGGGATGCTTAACTGACTGAATTATCCAGGCATCCCCACAGTTGTGCTTTTAATGCTTTGCTAAAACTTGGAATTTAGAAATGGAAATTTCAGTGTTGTTTTTATGGGCTATTGATGCTGGGGCTTCTTCTTCTTTTTTTTAAGACTTTATTTGAGAGAGAGAGAGAGAGAATGAGCGGTTGGGTGGGGCAGAGGGAGGGGGAGAGAGAGAGAGAGAGAGAAGCAGCCACCCCGGTGAGCAGGAATCCTGATGTGGGACTCGATCCCAGGACCCAGAGGTCATAACCTGAGCTGAAGGCAAATGCTTAACCAACTGAACCACCGAAGTGCCCAACTAAGGCTTCATTTTTGTGAGTTCATTGGTTTCTGATGGTTTGTTCTTTTTGATACAATGCAGAAAAGAAGGTGTAGTGATTGAGGAAGAGCTCTGAGTTTAGGGTTTTGAGATTAGTCTTTCCAACTTCATTCTGTGGATGCCTTATTGCTGAGGAAATGGACCTTCACCTGACTACAGATGGGTGAAAAAAGTAGTCATAACTTTTTCCCTTTTCTTTCATCCATTGAATCAGATAGTTTGCAGAATATTCATTTGGCAGATTTTTATCAAATCACCATGTTTTCTTTTTTAAAGATTTATTTATTTATTTATTTGACAGAGACACAGTGAGAGAGGGAACACAAGCACGGAGAGTGGGAGAGGGAGAAGCAGGCTTCCCACGGAGTGGGGAGCCCAGTGCGGGGCTCGATTCTAGGACCCTGGGATCATGACCTGAGCCGAAGGCAGACGCTTAACAACTGAGCCACCCAGGCACTCCGATTCACCATGTTTTCACTAGCTGGGTTCCACTTAGGAGGAGAATGTACTTTGGTGGAAGTATCAGAAATATTGGGTGGAAAAAAGTAGAATTTATGCTCTAGTTCATAAGAAAGGTTTATTTTTTTATTTTTATTTTTTTTTAAAGATTTTATTTATTTATTTGACAGAGAGAGAGAGACAGCAAGAGAGGGAACACAAGCAGGGGTAGAGAGGGAGAGGCAGGCTTCCCGCTGAGTAGGGAGCCTGATTCGGGGCTTGATCCCAGGACCCTGGGATCATGATCTGAGCCGAAGGCAGATGCTTAACGACTGAGCCACCCAGGTGCCCCCATAAGAAAGGTTTATTAAAGTGAAAGTTCCTTTAAAGTACCAGAGCATAATAGATATTGATAGTTTCTCTTTCTTCTCTGTGCCCTTGCCCTATAAATGATGCATTTAATATTTTATTTTATTTTATTTTTTTGGTGGTCAGCAAAGCAAAGTTTATTGAGCAATGGTAAAGTTTATTGAGTGATAAATACAAAGCTCCCAAAGAGGGAGGGGACCCGAGAGGGTTGCCTGCATTTAATATCTTAAAGACTTGTGGTTATTATAACTTAACCGACTTTCTAATAGTAAGGAATCTTTCTTTCATTTTATTCTTGTCATGGGTATAGGATATTCCCAAGTTGATGGGGAAAGTGAAGAAAGGGTTTTTTGCTTTTGGCTTGAAAGGGATATATGATTTTTGTTTTTTTAAACATATATTTACTTTTTGAAATCACCATTTTTTAAAATGATAATTTTGGTGTGGTTTTAGCATAAATTATATGGAAATCATCCTAATTTTAGATTAGAAAAATTAACCACTAATGCTTTTCCAAATACGGATAATAAGTGAACAGTAGTAGTACTGTACCTATTGTACATCTGTTTTATCAATTTCTTATTTGTCATAACATATCCTTGAATAGTGTAGTATGGCTTATGAAAACAAACAGATTGGTTTTTCTGCTTTACATTGGATTAGGCTTAAATATTCTTATAGAACTTCTACCCACATTCAAAATTTCGTCCCCTTTTTCCTGTGTCCTGCAAAATTGCACAGACTTGGGAAGAAATTTGTGGACTCTTGATTAGGTCTCGCCTTGTGAGTAGTGACCTCATGTTGCAGCCTGCTTCCATTTAGACTGCAGCTCTGATAATTGCTCGGCAGTTTTTATAAGCCCATCACCATCCTTCATGGTGTTTGAAGTCTCTTTATCTGATGTTTTTGTTGGGAGATGCCATGGATTCAGAATGGCTTGCAGAGCTCTGTTGCACAGGTAAAATGATCTGTATCAGATTTAATTGAAGCAGAGTTACAGTACTTTTATTGAAGCGTTATTTGTAACATTAAATATTTGTAATTGGGAAATTGAAATAATATTTCCCTATGATCACTGTATTTGAATTACAGAATCTCGTAATTGGAATAAATGGCTGCAAGATTGATTTTATGTAATGTTCTCAAGAAGATTATGTGATTGTAGGCAGATTTAAAAGTAAAGTTAACAGAAGGGAGAAAAAGGTCAGAGAATGACTATAATCTTTTAGCATTATACTTGACTGAGGACTTTAAAATACGCATGACCCTTGTAATTTATTGTTGGTTCTTTTAGTCTGGTCTTTTTTGGGGGGTTTAGTGAAAACAGCATAAAGGTGGTCTTTATGGCATTTGTCTATATAGTACGTAAGTAATTTGACCTTAAATTTGTCTGCGATTATTTTTCTTGTGTCTTTATTAATCAGAACTCACATCCTTATGATACCACTGCTATTTTGTTGCTGATACAGATGGCATAACTGTACTGATAAATAGTTTTTACAGCCATAGATAAGTGTTAGCCATGGTTTGTGCATAAATGCTTTCTACCCAAAGAAATTGGCTACAGTCTGAAAATATAGAATAATTAAATTCTTTGAAATCTGAAAACCAAATCATTCCTTTGTCCTTTACAAGCTCGGAGAGTGAAGTTGTACAGTCAAGTTTGTAGCCTTATGAGTGACAATCTGACTTAAAAGTACAAAATCTGTTTATTGGATTTATTTACTACGGCTTTTCGGGGTGGGAAGAAGGTTTATTGAAAGCTGTTTATTTGATTGTCCCTGCATATTCTTTGGGGCTAAAGAACCTTTATTGTTACAATATCATTAAAAAGGGGTAGAAAACAGGGACGCCTGGGTGGCTCAGTCAGTTAAGCATCTGCCTTTGGCTCAGGTCATGATCCCAGTCCTGGGATCAAGTCCCACATCCGGCTTCCTGCTCAGTGGGAAGCCTGCTTCTCCCTCTGCTTGCTGCTCCCCCTGCTTGTGTGCTCTCGCTCTCTCCCTCTCTCTCTCTCTCACAAATAAAATCTTTAAAAAGAAAAGGGGATAGAAAACAAAATGATTAATTCCTCTGCCTATCCATCCAGTATAAGACCATTAGAACTTTTCCTCTTTTTGGCTCTTTTGGATAACTGGAACATTTTATTAAAGTTTAGTCATTTTGAAGGGTGGAAATTGATCTAGCAACTTTAACTTCTTTAACTTATTAGTATGGGTAAGAGTCATCACTGGTGCTTATAAAAAATGTAGACTTTTGGGCCCTACCTCAGAGATTTGGGGAGGGCCCCAGAAATCTATTTTTTAAAAGCTTTTCTAAAAAATTGGAAAATAAATCATGTATTCAGAAATAGGCATAAAACAAATGTATAACAAAACCAAGTTAGTCAAAGCATCTGTCTACCTTTGTAACCAGCAACCAGATCTAGAAATAAACACTGATAGCACCCCAGTAGTTCTCACAATACTGATCTCCACCCACCTCACCCACTAAAGGAAACCACTATGTTGACTTTTTTTTTGGTCAATACATAGCCTTAAAAAAAATTTTTTTTTTTTTAAAGATTTTATTTATTTGCGAGAGAGAGAATGAGAGACAGAGAGCATGAGAGGGAGGAGGGTCAGAGGGAGAAGCAGACTCCCTGCCGAGCAGGGAGCCTGACGCGGGACTCGATCCCGGGACTCCAGGATCATGACCTGAGCGGAAGGCAGTCGCTTAACCGACTGAGCCACCCAGGCGCCCCCAAAATTTTTTTTCTTATTGTTTAAATTCAGTTGACATATAGTATATTATTAGTTTCAGAGGTAGAGTTCAGTGATTCATCAGTTGTGTATAACACTTAATGTCCATCACTCAGTTATCCCATCCCCCAATCCCCCTCCCCTTGAGCAACCCCCAGTTTGTTTCCAGTGATTAAGAGTCTCTTATGGTTTGTCTCCCTCTGATTTCATCTTGTTTTATTTCTTCCCCCTCTTCCCCTATGCTCCTCTGTTTTGTTTCTTAAATTCCACATGAGTGAAATCATATGATAATTGTCTTTCTCTGATTGGCTTCTTTTGCTTAGCATAATACGCTATAGTTCCATTTGCGTCATTGCAAGTGGTAAGATTTCCTTTTTTTAAATTAAATAAAATTTTATTTTTTTTAAGATTTTTTTATTTATTTGAGGTAGAGCGAGAGAGCATGAGCTGGGGGGTGGGGGCAGTGGGAGAGGGAGAAGCAGGCTCTCCACTGAGCAGAGAGCCTGATGTGGGGCTCGATCCCAGGATCCTGGGATCATGACCCAAGTTGAAGGCAGACGCTTAACCCACTGAGCCACCCAGGTGCCCCAAGATTTCTTTTTTTTTTTTTTAAGATTTTATTTATTTATTTGACAGAGACAGAGACAGCGAGAGCAGGAACACAAGCAGGGGGAGTGGGAGAGGGAGAAGCAGGCTTCCTGCTGAGCTGGGAGCCCGATGTGGGACTCGATCCCAGGACCCCGGGATCATGACCTGAGCCGAAGGCAGTCGCTTAACCAACTGAGCCACCCAGGCGACCAAGATTTCTTTTTTTGATGGCTGAGTACTATTCCATTGTGTATGTGTATGTATACATATACACACCACATCTACTTCATCCATTCATCTGTCGATGGACATCTGGGCTCTTTCCATACTTGGCTGTTGTGGACATTGCTGCTGTAAACATTGGGGTGCAGGTGCCCCTGTGGATCACTATATTTGTATCTTTGGGGTAAATTCCTGGTATTGCAATTGTTCGGTCCTAGGGTAGCTCTGTTTTTAACTTCGTGAGGAACCTCCATACTGTTTTCCAGAGTAAGGCTGTACCAGCTTGCATTCCCACCAAGAGTGTAAGAGGGTTACCCTTCTCTGCATCCTTGCCAATATTTGTTGTTTCCTGACTTGTTAATTTTAGCCATTCTGACTGGTGTGAGATGGTATCTCAGTGTGGTTTTGATTTGTATTTCCCTGATGCTGAATTATGTTGAGAATTTGTTGAGCAATGATGTTGGCCATTTGGATGTCGTCTTTGTAGAAATGTCTGTTCATGTCTTCTCCCCATTTCTTGATTGGATCATTTGTTCTTTGGGTGTTGAGTTTGATAAGTTCTTTATAGATCTTGGATACTAGCCCTTTATCTGATAAGACATTTGTAAATACCTTCTCCCATTCTATAGGGTGTCTTTTGGTTTTGTTGACTGTTTGTTTCCTTTGCTGTGCAAAAGCTTTTTATCTTGCTGAAGTCCCAGTAGTTCATTTTTGCCTTTGTTTCCCTTGCCTTTGGAGATGTGTCTAATGAGAAGTTGCTGTGGCCGAGGTCACAGAGGTTCCTGCCTATGTTCTCTAGGATTTTGATTCCTGTCTCACATTTAGGTCTTTCATCCATTTTGAGTCTATTTTTGTGTATGGTGTAAGAGAATGGTCCAGTTTCATTCTTCTGCATGTGGCTGTCTAATTTTCCCAACACCATTTGTTGAAGAGACTGTCCTTTTTCCATGGGATATTCTTTCCTGCTTTGTCGAAGATTAGCTGACCATAGAGTTGAGGGTCCATTTCTGGGTTCTCTATTCTGTTCCGTTGATCTACATGTCTGTTTTTGTGCCAGTACCATACTGTCTTGAAGATTACAGCTTTGTAATAGAGCTTGAAGTCCGGAATTGTGATGCCACCAGCTTTGCTTTTCTTTTTCAACATTCCTCTGGGTATTTGGGGTCTTTGCTGGTTCCATACAAATTTTAGGATTATTTGTTCCAGCTCTGTGAAAAAGTTGATGGTATTTTGATAGGGATTGCATTGAATGTATAGATTGCTCTAGGTAGCATAGACATTTAACAATATTTGTTCTTCCAGTCCATGAGCATGGAACGTTTTTCCATTTCTTTGTGTCTTCCCCAATTTCTTTAATGAGTGTTCTATAGTTTTCTGAGATCCTTTGCCTCTTTGGTTAGGTTTATTCTTAGGTTTTTTTTTTTTTTTTTTTTTTTAAGATCTTACTGATTTATTTGACAGAGAGAGACACAGTGAAGAGAGGGAACACAAGCAGGGGGAGTGGGAGAGGGAGAAGCAGGCTCCTGGTGGAGCAGGGAGCCCAATGCGGGACTCGATCCCAGGACTCTGGGAACATGATCTGAGCCGAAGGCAGGTGCTTAACGACTTAGTCACTCAGGCGCCCCTATTCCTAGGTATCTTACGGTTTTTGGTGCAGTTGTAAATGGGATCGACTCCTTAGTTTCTCTTTCTTCTGTCTCGTTGTTGGTGTATAGAAATGCAACTGATTTCTGTGCATCGATTTTGTATCCTGCCACTTTGCTGAATTCCTGTATGAGTTCTAGCAATTTCGGGGTGGAGTCTTTTGGATTTTCCACATAGAGTATCATGTCACCTGCGAATAGTGAGAGTTTGACTTCTTCTTTGCCCATTTCGGATGCTTTTTCTTTGTTGTCTGATTGCTGAGGCTCGGACTCCTAGTACTGTGTTGAACAACAGTGGTGATAGTGGACATCCCTGCCATGTTCCTGACCTTAGGGGAAAAACTCTCAGTTTTTCCCTGTTGAGAATGATATTCGCTGTGGGCTTTTTGTATATGGCTTTCATGATATTGAGGTATGTCCTTCTATCCCTACACTCTGGAGAGTTTTAATCAAGAAAGGATGCTATACTTTGTCAAATGCTTTTTCTGCATCTTTTGAGAGAATCCTGTGGTTTTTATCCTTTTATTAATGTAGTGTATCACACTGATTGATTTATGGATGTTGAACCAACCTTGCAGCCCAGGAATAAACCCCACTTGGTGGTGGTGAATAATCCATTTAATGTACTGTTGGATCCTATTGGCTAGTATCTTGAATTTTTGCATCCATGCTCATCAGAGATATTGGTCTGTAATTCTCCTTTATCGTGGGGTCTTTGTCTCATTTTGGGATCAAGGTAATGCTGGCCTCATAGAAAGAGTTTGGAAGTTTTCCTTCCATTTCTTTTTTTTTTTGACACAGCTTAAGAAGAATAGGTAGGGCGCCTGGGTGGCTCAGATGGTTAAGCGTCTGCCTTTGGCTCAGGTCATGATCCCAGGGTCCTGGGATCGAGTCCCACATCGGGCTCCCGGCTCAGTGGGGATCCTGCTTCTCCCTCTGACCCTCTCCCCTCTCATGCTGTTTCTCTCTTGCTCGCTCTCTAAAAAATAAATAAAATAAAATCTTAAAAAAAAAAAAAAGAATAGGTATTAATTCTTCTTTAAATGTGTGGTAGAGGGGCATCTGGGTGGCTCAGTTGGTTAAGCGTTTGCCTTCGGCTCAGGTCATTGTGATCTCAGGGTCCTGGGATTGAGCCCTGCCTCGGGCTCCCTGCTCAGTGGGGAGCCTACTTCTCACTCTCTCTTCCACTTTTCCTGCTTGTGCTCCCTTGCTCCCTCTCTCTGTCTCTGTCAAATAAATAAAATCTTAAAAAAAATAAAATAAAATAAACGTGTGGTAGAATTCCCCTGGGAAGCTATCCAGCCCTGGACTTTTGTTTGTTGAGAGATTTTTGATTACTGCTTCGGTTTCTTTGCTGGCTTTGGGTCTGTTCAGGTTTTCTATTTCTTCCTGTTTCAGTTTTGGTATTTTATAAGTTTCCAGAAATGCATCCATTTCTTCCAGATTGCCTAATTTTTTGGCATAGAGTTGCTCAAGATATGTTTTTAATATTGTTTGTATTTCCTTGGTGATGGTTATGATTTCTCCTCTTTCATTCATGGTTTTATTAATTAGGGTCCTTTCTCTTTTCTTTTTGATAGGTCTGGCCCTGGGGCTTATCAATCTTATTCTTTCAAAGAACCAGTTCCTCGTTTCATTGATCTGTTCTGCTGTTCTTTTGGTTTCTATTTCATTGATTTCTGCTCTAATTTTTATTAATTATCTTCTGCTAGATTTAGGCTTTATTTGCTGTTCTTTCTCCAGCTCCTTTAGGTCTAAGGTTCGTTGTATATTTCAGAACTTTCCTGTTTCTTGAGAAAGGCTTGTATTGCTATATACTTCCCTCTTAGGTCCTCCTTTGCTGCATCCCAGAGGTTTTGAACAGGTTGTTTTCATTTTCATTTGTTTCCACGGATTTTTTTTTTTTTTTTTTTAGAACTTCTTGAGATTTTGGTGTAAGGTGAAGTCAAAGTGCACCAGAAATCACAAATTAAATGTTGAAGGGAAGGATGTTGGATTTATAATTTTCTTCACACCATTCAACATACTACACTGGCAGTGGATACAGTTAGTTATTAAAAATATTTTTAATCAGGGCGCCTGGGTGGCTCAGTTGGTTAAGCGACTGCCTTCGGCTCAGGTCATGATCCTGGAGTCCCGGGATCAAGTCCCGCATCGGGCTCCCTGCTCGGCAGGGAGTCTGCTTCTCCCTCTGACCCTCCTCCCTCTCATGCTCTCTGTATCTCATTCTCTCTGTCTCAAATAAATAAATAAAATCTTTAAAAAAAAATATTTTTAATCATATAAATATGTACTATATCTAAGCTTAGAAATTGCAAGTATTACTGAGTAAAATATAACTGATCAGACCATGTAGAGATTTAACTTTTAAAATTAAATAGGCAACCCTATACGTAAACAACAAATCATTGTAGCAAAATAAAAGAAAAAGATCTAACCTTAATTGACATTTAAGCACTCTGTAGAAAGAGCTTCATTTATCTTTTTAAATTTTTTTCTGCAAAAGTCACTAAATACTAACTTTCACCTGAAACTACTAGAAATGGGCCCTGGCTAAACTCTTCTTTGTGCACATATATGTGATTTTTCTCCCCACTGTTTCCTTCAGAAATGAAGTTCAAAAATGTTACTTAAGTTTGAAAATGTTTTTAAGTACTTACCTTGAGGGTATCAGCATGAAAGCATTTTGAACTAAGAATAATCCATTCATAAAAACTAGCATAATATTGGCAGTTAATTTTTTTTTTAAATAAATTTGTTCTTTCTTTTTTTTTTTTTTTTAAAGATTTTATTTATTTATTTGAGAGAGAGAGAACGAGAGACAGAGAGCAGGAGAGGGAGGAGGGTCAGAGGGAGGAGAAGCAGACTCCCCGCCAAGCAGGGAGCCCGATGCGGGACTCGATCCCGGGACTCCAGGATCATGACCTGAGCCGAAGGCAGACGCTTAACCATCTGAGCCACCCAGGCGCCCGGCAGTTAATTTTTTTTAATAAAGCTGAGAGATGTTAATGTTAAGTGTGCCAAACCAGGATGACTTACTGTTGTCTGATAAAGCAGTTGTGCAATTTGCCATTCATGTGTTTGCTGTGAGGGAGACCTGAAGGTTACTGCATGAATGCTAAATGATGTTTATTTGGTTTCCTATAGAGGACCTTGAGAATATTTTTCTTTTTTTAATTTAAGTTCAATTAATTAACATATAGTGTATTATTAGTTTCAGAGGTGTAGGGCTCAGTGATTCATTAGTATTATATAACACCCGGCGCTCATAACATCACATGTTTTCCTTAATGCCCATCACCCAGTTACCCCATCTCCCCACCCAGCTCCCCTCCAGCAACCCTCAGTTTGTTTCCTGTGATTAAGAATCTCTTATGGTGGGGCACCTGGGTGGCTCAGTCGTTAAGCGTCTGCCTTCGGCTCAGGTCATGGTCCCAGGGTCCTGGGATCGAGCCCCTCATCGGGCTCCCTGCTCGGTGGGAAGCCTGCTTCTCCCTCTCCCACTCCCCCTGCTTTGTGTTCCCTCTCTCGCTGTGTCTCTGTCAAATAAATAAATCTGTAAAAAAAAAAAAAAGACTCTCTTATGGTTTGTCTCCCTCTTTGATTTCATCTTGTTTTATTGCCTCCCTTTCCCCTATGCTCCTCTGTTTGTTTCTTAAATTCCACATATGAGTGTGATCGTATGATAATTGTCTTTCTCTGATTGACTTAGTTTGGTTAGCATAATACCCTCTAGTTCCATCCGTGTTGTTGCAAATGGCAAGATTTCATTTTTTTGATGGCTGAGTAATACTCCATTGTGTGTGTGTGTGTGTGTGTGTGTGTATATATATATATATATATATATATACCACATCTTCTTTTTTATTTTTAATTTTATTTTATTATGTTATGTTAGTCACCATACAATACATCATTGGTTTTTGATGTGGTGATCCACGATCCATTGTTTTCGTATAACAGCCAGTGCTCCATGCAGTACGTGCCCTCCTTAATACCCATCACCAGGCTAACCCATCCCCACACCCCCTTCCCCTCTAAAACCTCAGTTTGTTTCTCAGAGTCCATAGTCTCTCGTGGTTCATCTCTCCCTCCGATTTCCCCCCCTTCATTTTTCCCTTCCTTCTCCTAATGTCCTCCATGCTATTCCTTATGTTCCACAAATAAGTGAAACCATATGATAATTGACTTTCTCTGCTTGACTTATTTCACTTAGCATCATCTCCTCCAGTCCCATCCATGTTGATGTGAAAGTTGGGTATTCATCCTTTCTGATGGCTGAGTAATACTCCATTGTATATATGGACCACATCTTCTTTATCCATTCATCTGCTGAAGGTCATCTCGGCTCTTTCCACAGTTTGGCTATTGTGGACATTGCCGCTATGAACATTGGGGTGCATATGGCCCTTCTTTTCACTACATCTGTGTCTTTGGGGTAGATACCCAGTAGTGCAATTGCTGGGTCATAGGGTAGCTCTATTTTTAATTTTTTGAGGCACCTCCACACTGTTTTCCAAAGTGGCTGTACCAACTTGCATTCCCACCAACAGTGTAGGAGGGTTCCCCTTTCTCCACAACCTCTCCAACATTTGTTGTTTCTTGCCCTGTCAATTTTTGCCATTCTGACTGGTGTAAGGTGGTATCTCAGTGCGGTTTTAATTTGAATTTCTCTGATGGCTAATGATGATGAACGTTTTTTCATGTGTCTGTAGGCCATTTGTATGTCTTCTTCAGAGAAGTGTCTTTTCATATCTTCTGCCCACTTTTTGACTTGATTATTTGTTTTTTGGGTGTTGAGTTTGAGAAGTTCTTTATAGATCTTAGATACCAGTCCTTTATCTGTAGTGTCATTTGCAAATATCTTCTCCCATTCTGTGGGTTGCCTCTTTGTTTTGTTGACTGTTCCCTTGGCTGTGCAGAAGCTTTTTATCTTGATGAAGTCCCAGAAGTTCATTTTTGTTTTTGTTTCATTAGCTTTTGGAGATGTATCTTGAAGGAAGTTGCTGTGGCCGATGTCAAAGAGGTTATTGCCTATGTTCTGGATATTGATGGATTCCTGTCTCACATTGAGGTCTTTCATCCATTTTGAGTTTATCTTTGTGAATGGTTTTAGAGAATGGTCGAGTTTCATTCTTCTGCATGTGGCTGTCCAATTTTCCCAGCACCATTTATTGAAGAGACTTGTCTTTTTTCCATTGCATGTTTTTTCCTGCTTTGTCAGAGATTATTTGATCGTAGAGTTGAGGGTCCATATCTGGGCTCTCTATTCTGTTTCATTTCTATTTTTGTGCCAGTACCATGCTGTCTTGGTGATCACTGCTTTGTAATATAGCTTGAAATCGGGCAACATGATGCCCCCAGCTTTGTTTTTCTTTTTCAACGTTTCCTTGGCGATTTGGGGTCTTTTCTGATTCCATACAAATTTTAGGATTGTTTGTTCCAGCACTTTGAAAAATGTCATTGGAATTTTGATTGGGATGGTATTGAAGGTATAGATTGCTCTGGGTAGCATAGACATTTTAACAATGTTTATTCTTCCGGTCCATGAGCATGGGATGTTTTTCCATCTTTTTGTGTCTTCTTCAGTTTCTTTCATGAGTGTTCTGTAGTTCCTAGAGTATAGATCCTTTACCTCTTTGGTTAGGTTTCTTCTGATGTATCTTACGGTTTTTGGTGCTATTGTAAATGGAATAGTTTCTCTAATTTCTTTTTCTACAGTTGCGTTGTTAGTGTATAAGAAAGCAGCTGATTTCTGTGTGTTGATTTTGTATCCTGGCACTTTACTGAATTGCTGTATGAGTTCTAGTAATTTATACCACATCTTCTTTATCCATTCATCCCGTCGATGGACATCTGGGCTCTTTCATAGTTTGGCTATTGTGGACATTGCTGTTATAAACATTGGGGTACACATGCCCCTTCGGATCACTACATTTGTATCTTTGGGGTAAATCCCTAGTAGTACATTTGCTGGGTTGTAGGATAGTTCTATTTTCAACTTTTTGAGGACCCTCCATACTGTTCTCCAGAGTGAATCCTGAGCATATTAATCTGATAGACTCTGTTCCTTATGTTGGTTAGTATTTGTGTTGGCACATTTATAGGGGATCTTCATAAAACTAATTACATTTACTTTTTTTTTTTTTAAAGATTTTATTTATTTATTTGACAGAGACACAGCGAGAGAGGGAACACAAAGCAGGGGGAGTGGGAGAGGGAGAAACAGGCTTCCTGCCGAGCAGGGAGCCTGATGCGGGGCTCGATCCCAGGACCCTGGGATCATGACCTGAGCCGAAGGCAGACGCTTAACGACTGAGCCACCCAGGCGCTCCTACATTTACTTTTTAAAAATAACTTTTTATTGAAGAGTCACATACATACAGAAAAGTTCAGAAATCATAAAGTCATTGAATTATCAAACACTAAACTTGTATAAGCACCACTTGGGTTACTTGCTCCTTCTCAAATGCTCCATGTCCCTATTTGCCAAAAGTAGCTGCTATATGGCTTTTGTAGATTTTTTTTTTCCTGTTAGTGATTTTTTTCCTTTAAAAATCAACTTTGAGGTTACAACTTTTACGCAGTAACATGCACTCATTTTATAAATGCACATGTACACATATATACCTGTTAAGAACCACCACAGTCAAGACAGACTTTCCATCACCCAACATTCGGGCCCCAGACCGCCATTCATGTGCTTTCTGTCATTGTATAGATAAGTTTAGCCTGTTTTAGAAAGTCATGTAAATGGAATCTCCTACAGTGGGTACTCTTTTGTGTCTGGCATCATTGCTTGACATAATGTTGAGATTCATGTTGTTGTATATTTCAGATGTTTATACCATTCATTTATTCATTTTAAAAAATTAATTTTTTTTTTTTTTAAGATTTTCTTTATTTGACAGAGAGAGGGAGAGAGAGCACAAGCAGGGAGAGCAGCAGAGGGAGAGGGAGAAGCAGGCTCTCAGTCTAGCAGGGAACCTGATGTGGGGCATGATCCCAGGACCAAGACCTGAGCCGAAGGCAGCGCTTAACCACCTGAGCCACCCAGGCTCCCGTGTTTGTACCTTTTATTTAAAAAAAATACTGAGCATATTCCATTGTAGGGATGTCCCACACCTTGTGTCTGCTTTCACCTGTTTGGTTTGATACCTTTGTTTGGCTGTTGTGAATAAAGCCTCTATGCTTGTGCTATTCGTCTTTTTTTTTTTTTTAAAGATTTTATTTATTTGAGAGAGAGCATGAGATGGGGGGGGTCAGAGGGAGAAGCCGACTCCCCGCCGAGCAGGGAGCCTGATGCGGGACTTGATCCCGGGACTCCAGGATCATGACCTGAGCCGAAGGCAGTTGCTTAACCAACTGAGCCACCCAGGCGCCCCTTGTGCTAGTCTTCTAAAGGAATTATGCTTTCACTTCTCTTGAGTAAATACCCAGGAGTACAATTGCTGGCTCATTTGGTAAGTTGTATAAGGAAGTGCCAAACTGGTTTCCATAGTGGTTGGGACATTTTAAATTTCCAGCAACAATATAGGAAAGTTCTAGTTGCTTCACATCCTTACCAGCACTTTGTTTTAATTTTAAACATTTTAGTGGTATCCACATCTCCTTGTGGGTTTCAGTTGAACTTTTAACTGTGGTCAAAATGAAGATGTTATCTATATTTTTATAAGTATCAGTAGATACTGTGGTGCAAAATTTGCTAAGGAATGCCTGTTAATGGTACAGTGAATGAGGTAGTATGATTTTAGTATCGATTTTGCCTTTTTCGTAACTTGAGAATATCCTCTGAGTAGTAGCATATACTGTGAATTCTGGCAAGGAGTACAGAGTGAGCATTGAGGCCTTGTATTATCCTCCTAGATGAGGTGGTTTTGTTGGGATAGTAGTCCACTTTTTTCCCCTTCAGCCTTGGAATATAGGTCAGTGTTTCTCCAAGTGAGCACCAGATGAAATAGTCGGGACACACACACACACAGGTATGTATATTTAGTTTTTTGTGTGAAAAATAAATTTTTTAAAATAATTTTTAAAAAAGATTTTACTTATTTATTTGGGAGAGAGTGAGCACGAGCACAGAGGGAGAGGCAGAGGGAGAGGGAGAAGCAGACCCCCTGCTGAGCAGGGAGCCCGACGCAGGGCTCGATCCCAGGACCCTGGGATCATGACCTGAGTGGAAGGCAGATGCTTAACCATCTGAGCCACCCAGGTGCCCCTGAAAAATAAATTCTTTAGAAAATTAGAATCCTACTCTTCCAGAAATGAATGTAAAACTTGGTGCTTGCTTTCCTGATTGTGTCAAGGTAGTTCAACTCTTTTTGTAGTTACTTAGTATTGAAAAGTTTTATAGCTGGGCGCTTGGGTGGCTCAGTCGTTAAGCGTCTGCCTTCGGCTCAGGTCATGGTCCCAGCGTCCTGGGATTGAGCCCCGCGTCTGGCTCTCTGCTCCGCGGGAGGCCTGCTTCTCCCTCTCCCATTCCCATCTGCTTGTGTTCCTGCTCTCGCTGTCTGTCTCTCTGTCAAATAAATAAATAAATCTTTAAAAAAAAAAAAGTTTTATAGCTAATGTCTGTCTTTGATTACAGTGCCCATTTATCTCCCATCAGCATCTTACCAGCCTCTGCAGAGTAAGTAATGTATTTGTAGAAGACCATTTTTTAAAATTTAAAAATATTACTTAACTGTAGAAATGAAAATCATGTATTTATTAAATAAAAAATGTTTATAAAAAGAAAATCATGTATTGTGCTTACTTTAGAGGAAGGATTGTACATAAGGCAGTGAAACTAAATATTTTATATACTGCAATAGGAACAAATAAAGAAGGAATGCATTGCCTAATATATAAAATAAAGATTGAACTTTCTTCAGATGATTTTTTTGATCTTCTGAAATGATTGAGAAATGTCAGTAGATCTCTTTTTATTAAGTTTTCTTTAAGAAGTAGACTTCATGTAAAAAATATGGACAGGACCCTTACAGTTTCTTTCATTTAGCTGAGTGTTGATAGATTATTTTGCCTTATAAATGTAGCTTTAAAGAATCTATTTAAATATTTTTTCCATGTATGAGCAGGGAATGAATTACTGGGACAACTGATCTTTCCCACCTCAGTAGTAATAGTGATATTATGATTGATTTGTATAATAATTTCTTTTAAAAATTTAACCCATTTTCATATATTCCTTTTATGTGTTTCTTTTTATACTCTAGTTTACTCATTTAAATACGCTGGTAATTTATCTTACTAGTCACGTTTTAATGTTTGTATTTATGTGGCCACATGCCCAGTTAGGGTGACTGCTTCTCACTAAAATGTGTTCTGTTTTCTAGCATTTTAGAAAGAACAATTAGAGCAGCTGTGGAACAGCACCTTTTTGATCTGCAGAGCAGCATAGATCATGATCTTAAGAATTTACAACAGCAAAGTCTGGTGTGTAATAATGAAGCAGAAAGTTTTAATTGTGATGGGGAAGGATCTAATAACCAGTAAGAAACTTTTATAACATTTCACTATTATTTTTTAGAGTTATAAAATTGTTTTAATTTATCTTTCAAAAACCATACTTTACTTAACTAATGGGATCTCGGGGATTTCTGAAAGTGTGTGTGTAAAGTGACTTTGTAAGTTGCATATACTTGAAATCTTCCATTATGATAGTAGACATTAAGTCCAGCACTGCCAGATTTTCCTCCCTGAACATCAGATGAAGTAGTGTGCTTACCTCAGTATGTTGTATGAAACAATAATGTTAAAAAAAAATTAGACCCATACTATGTGCAACAAATGGTCACACCATGAGAGACATGAAGTGATCTAGACAGCTAGGTGCAGGGATAGCAGATTGGCATCACTCATGTTGTATATAGTCATTGAGTGCAACGGTGAGCAGAATCATCCTTTGCTATTTAAATTTTATCCCCTGTCATCAGCTACTACCCTGCTGCCCTCCCTACATACTTTAAAAAAATAGTTTAGCTGTTACTAGTTGAATTTTGTATCAGTTAAAAGTACCTCTTTGTGCTATGTGATTTGGGATTTTATTCCACTCTTCATCTGATTACCTTTAAATGGAAGAAATGCCTCATCTCCTTTCCTGTTTCCTCAGCCCTGCACTTGAGGGATATATAGGTGCCTTTCTTTGAGACCATAATATAATGATTTCATAGTTTTCATTTACCAGATTTTATTTGGAGGACAGATGAGAAAGATGTACCCAAATTTGGAGGGTTCATAGGAGGTTTAAAAAAAAAAGATAATTGGGTAAAGTGTTTCTTCTTTTCTTTTCTTTTTTTTGAAGAATTAGATTTTTAAAAGGCCAAGTATGTGTAGTACACTACAATAGCTATTGAATATGACCTGAAACTGAAAAAATTAATGGATCTGAAAACCAGTGGTTGCAATGTTTATTTTTGGAATACCATATTGTACAACTGCAGGTGTGCTATGTGTCTGAATAGATGGCATGACCAGCCAGTGCAGCTCTGTGGCCCTGATTTGTCGTGCTTTGAAGGCATGACTAGAACTGATAAAACTGGATTGATCTAGGGACTGTTTGGGCTGAATATGAAGGAAAAAAGCAGTATCTGAAACAAAACAGTAACTAGAAGTTGGAAATCGTGGAGAACTCTTTCAAAGGCTATAATTAATATAAGTAGATTCCTTGGTGTTTGTCTTTAGCTTAGGTAGAGATCCTGAAACCCATGCCCATGCTCAGACAATCTTCTTATTTTTATCTCTGGGGAAGTAATTCATGTTCTGTCATTGATGGTGGTATTGTATTTGTAAACAAAAGCCTGCTGCAGTATTTTGCATATTCTAAATTATGTAACATGAAAAATCTGCAGTAGGAAGCTATTCCTATCATGCTTGATAAGGTGTTGGACATTATCGTATCTAGTGCTAGACTTGTATTTTAATTGGAACAGATCATTATAATTGAGAGTATGCATTTGTAAGGGAAATTATTTTGACACACAAATTATTCTTTCAGCCATTCATTTGCTTTTGAAAATTTTCAAAGGGAGTAACAAACAAGGTGGTTTTCTTATGACATTCCCTGGAGAGACAAAAATAAACTTAGTGTGTTTAATAATCTAATTTGGCAAAATAAAGAAAGTGTGAAGTTTTATGAAAAGGACACATTTTCCTTAACAAGTGAAAGTTTCAGATCATTATTGATATTTATTTATTTTAAAGGCATTACATACTCAACATTTGGCCTGATCTGATTTTTTAATCTTCATTACTAGGGTTGATATTGCTGATGATATTATTAATGCCAGTGAAAGTAGCAGAGACTGTTCAGAACCTGTGGCTAGCACTAATTTAGACAATGAAGTTATGCAGCAAGATTTTGTATTTGAGGATGAAGAAAATAACCAGGTAAGAAATGCAAAGACTAAAAAAATCTTTGTGTTAGGTATGCTAGACGTACAGCGCTGATTGCTTTATGTGTTCCTTTGATACCAGAGGCTGACACATACTTGTCTTGATTATAAATTCCCAGAACATAACACCCTATCAGTAAAGATCAAGAACCATCATTGGGTAGGGAATTAGATATAAAATATTTAAGAATATTTGCCTGGAAGGAAACAAATGACGATATTAGCTGAGGTGGTTGGTGGTATTATGGTTGAATTTTGTTCTTTTTAAAAGCTTTTTTCCTATTTCCCAGTTTTTTTCTGAAGAACGTGGGATCTTTTCACAGAGAAAATCCATGAACATCACTTTATTATTATTATTTTTAAAGATTTTATTTATTTATTCGACAGAGAGAGAGACAGGGAGAGAGGGAACACAAGCAGGGGGAGTGGGAGAGGGAGAAGCAGGCCGCAGAGCAAGGAGCCCGATGTGGGACTCGATCCCAGGACCCTGGGATCATGACCTGAGCCGAAGGCAGACGCTTAACGACTGAGCCACCCAGGCGCCCCCATGAACATCCCTTTAGAAGTCACTAAATTGTTTTCAGTGTCTTAATTATCAGTGGTAACGTTTTTAAAATGTCAATAAATATACAAAGCAGTATCCTTCTAAGACATGTTTCAAAGTTCAGTTTTGATAACACTTTTTAAAATAAGATTCTTAATGGATAAGGAAGTTTTCTTCAACATGTTTTCATACTAAACCATAAACTCTAAGATAAAGATATAATAAAGAATTCAGGATCTGTTGACTGAGATTTGTATTCTGGCTTTGCCTCTTAATAGAACTGTGACTTTGGCCACCTTACCTAACTTTTCTTTTTTTTTTTTTTTTTTAAGATTTTATTTATTTATTCATGAGAGACAGAGAGAGAGACAGAGACAGAGGGAGAGGGAGAAGCAGGCTCCCCGCGGAGCAGGGAGCCAGATGCGGGACTCGATCCCAGTACCCTGGGATCATGACCCGAGCCGAAGGCAGACGCTTAACCGACTGAGCCACCCAGGCGTCCCTTACCTAACTTTTCTTATCTGCTCTTTGCTTTTCCTTAGGTGGGGAGTAATGCTTACGTTAGAGGATTATTATAATATCCAAGGAAGTGGAAGTATACAGTTATTTTTATAAGCTAGGAAACATTTCACAGAAGTTAAGCTGTTCCGCTATTTTCACTGCATTTGTTTATTACTTGTATATTAATGCTTTTACTTCTACTGGTATATTAGATTAATCCCTTTTCATCTCTTCATCATTAATTGCTTCTGTAGTTGTCTCCTTGCCCTTTTCTGCCTGTCTACTGGATCATTTCCATCAGTGTAAAATGTTATTTTCCCACATTTAGGAAATAACTCTCTCTTGACTCTTCACCCCACTGTAGTTAAACCCCTATTTTTTGCTTCCCCCGTAATAAAATAACTTGAATGTGTTGTCTCTTTTAATTCTTCTCTTCCCACTCTCTCTTGAACCCCTTTCAGGTAACCTTTTGCGCCATCATTCCTCTGAAATTGCTTTTGCAAGTTACCAATGATGTCTGTTGCACATTTTACTTGATCTATGAGTACAATTTGATTCAATTAATTACTCCCACCACCTTGATATGGTTTTTTTCTTGGCTTTCAGGATCTCTCACTCCTCTGGGTTTTTTTCTACTTGACTGGCTGCTCTGTTTCTTTGTTGATTGATTTTCATGTTCTGAACCTTTGAAATTTGGAGTGGCTCAGTACCCAGTTCTCAGATTGCTTATTTTCATTCACTCCCTTGGTAATCTCATTTAGACTAATGATTTTAAAATACTATCTACATGCTAAAGATTCCAAAATTGTATCTCTAGGTGAGCTCTTTCTCTTGAACTTAATTCCTTATATCGAGTTGTTTTACTTAACATTTACACTTGAAAATCTTAAAAGCATTTTGAACTTTACAGGCACCAAACTGAACTTATAATCTTATCCACATATCTGATCTTCTTTTTGTCTTTAAAATCTCAATAAGGACAATTTCTCCTTCCATATGCATAAGCCAAAAGCCTTGGGTCATCCTTGGTTTCTTTTCACTGCACATCCAGTCTTTTACAGAGTCCTGTTTGCTGTACCTTCAAAGTTTATCTGGAATCTGACCACTTTTTACCTTTTTTCTGCCACCATGTAGGTGCAAACCCAACATTATTTCACCTAGATTAATAGATTAATATAGGCTCCTACCTGATACTTTGCCTCCCTGTGGTCTATTCTCAGCACAGCAGCCAGAGTGATCCTTTTAAAAGGAAAATTGTATAATGTCAGTTCTCTTCTTAGAACCTTCCAGTGCCATCTGGGTATAAAAATATGGGAGTAGGCACTACAGAAACACTAACAGACATCTCAGTATTAAGGTTCTGTCGGGATTGCTGTTTTCCCAGGTGTCCCCTGGTTTGCTTCTTCCTCTGATCCTGCAGATGTTTCCTCACTTTGACCTTTTCAGTATGGCCAAATCTCCTCATCACTCCGTTTTAGTATTAGCAGGTCTTCCCATTGACCCACTCCTATCTAGTCCCTGAAGTTCCTGTCCTTCTTCCCCTTGTCCTTGATAGTGTTATCACTGTTGCACATATCTTTTAAATTATTAGTTTATTGTTATTGTCTTTCTCCCACCTTTAGACTGTAAATCCTCAACCTTCATGAATGTTGAAATTTTTATGTTTTGTTCATTATTGCATCCCCATTATCTAAAACACATAGGTATTCATTAAGTATTTGTGGAATATGTGACCAAACAAATGAATAACATCTGACACTTAGTGTGGGCATCTAAGTAAATTTATTCTTGTTCTTCCTGTCTCGTCTTGTCTCTTCCTCTCTCTTCTCTTCCTCTCTGTTTTCCTCTCCTCCCCTTCCCTCCCCTATCAGTAGACTCCATACCCAATGTGAGAGTTGTGCTCTACCGACTGAGCCAGCCAGGTGCCCCCTAAGTAAATGTGTTGAATGAAATTGGTGTATGAATTACTTTGTAAAGAATGCAAGAATTATTTTTTTTCCAAAAACTTTATTTTTTAGAGCAGCTTAAGTTTACAACAAAATTGACAGGGCGGTACAGTGATTTCCCATATGTTCCCTGCCCTAACACATGCACAGCCTCCCCCATTAGCACCATCACTCACCTGAACGGTACATATTTTACCAGGAATGAACCTGCACTGACACATCATAATCACTCAAAGTCTAGTTTATCTTAAAGTTTATTCTTTTTTATTTTTTATTTTTTTAAAATTTTTTTTTTTTTAAGATTTTTTATTTATTTGCGAGAGAGAGAATGAGAGACAGAAAGCATGAGAGGGAGGAGGGCCAGAGGGAGAAGCAGACTCCCTGCTGAGCAGGGAGCCCGATGTGGGACTCGATCCCAGGACTCCAGGATCATGACCTGAGCCGAAGGCAGTCGCTTAACCACCTGAGCCACCCAGGCGCCCTAAAGTTTATTCTTGATGTTGTATATTTCAGTGGTTTGAACAAATGTATAATGACATGTATTCATTATAATATCGTACTCTGGTTTTTAAACTGTCCTAAAAATCCTCTGTGCTCTGTTCATTTCTCCCACCACCCTTGCAACCACTGATCTTTTTATTGTCTGCATAGTTTTGCCTTTTCCAGAATATCATATAGTTGGGGGCGCCTGGGTGGCTCAGTCGTTAAGCGTCTGCCTTCAGCTCAGATCATGATCCCAGGGTCCTGGGATTGAGCCCCGCATCGGGCTCCCTGCTCAGCGGGGAGTCTGCTTCTCCCTCTCCCACTCCCCTTGCTTGTGTTCCCTCTCTTGCTGTCTCTCTCTCTCTGTCAAATAAATAAATAAAAATCTTAAAAAAAAAAAAAGAATATCATATAGTTGGAATTGTGTAGTATGTAGTCTTTTCATATTGGCTTCTTTTACTTAATAATAATGCATTTAAGGTTCCTTCGTGTTTTCTTCATGGTTTGATAGCTCATTTCTTTTTAGTACTGAATCATATTCCCTTGTTTCAGTGTACCACAATTTATTTATCCATTCGTCTAATGAAGGACATCTTGGTTGCTTAACCAACTTGCTTAACTGACTGCACCATCCAGGCACCCTAGATCTATACATTTTTAAATAGGTACAATAGTTGGTAGGGTAATTTGGACTATTTTTGAGGGGTTAAAACTGAAAATCAGTAGCCTGATCAGAGCTCACATCAAAATACTTATTATTAGTAAACTTATCATAAAATCAATTCATTTCAAGATTCACAAGCTTTTATTGTTGGTACCTAACAGACTTACAGTTATTTATATCTTCCAAACACTGAGCAATTAGTGGAATGTAATCTTTTTTCAGAAGTGGAGGCCAGAAGTATTTGGGAAGCTCTAGCAGACAGCCAAGAAGAAGCGATAGATGATTGTCCGTTTGACTTGTGCTATTATGAGATTTTACTAGGTTTTGTTCTTTTGTTGTTGTTGTTTTTTAAAGATTTATTTATTTATTTGTGAAAGAGTGGGTGGGTGCACATGAGCGTTCCCAGTGTGGGCGGGGCAGGGGGAGAGGGAGAGTGAGTCTTAAGCAGACTGTGCTGGCCTGGAAGCCTGGTGTGGGGCTCTATATCACAACCTGAGATGAAGATCTGAGCCAAAACCGAGTCTGACGCTTAACTGACTGAGTCACCCACGTGCCCCAGGTTTTTTATTTTTTCTTAACAGTTAAAAAAATATATAAAACCTCTCCCAGGAAACAACCACTCAATAACATGTTTGGTTGTTTTTAAATCCCAATCTCTCTCTTCTTTCTCTTTTTATTTTTAAAAATTGAGAAATAATTGTCATATAACATTGTATTAGTTTCTAGTTTTTTGTTTTTGTTTTTGTTTTTTATTTTATTTATTTATTTGAGACAGGATGAGAGAGAGAGAGCACATGAGAGGGGGGAGGGTCAGAGGGAGAGGCAGACTCCCTGCTGAGCAGGGAGCCTGATGCGGGACTTGATCCTGGGACTCCAGGATCATGACCTGAGCCGAAGGCAGTCACTTAACCAACTGAGCCACCCAGACGCCCAGTTTCTAGTTATTTATCTGACAGAGAGAGAGAGCAAGAGAGCGCACATGCACAAGCAGGGGGAGTGGCAGGCAGAGGGAGAGGGAGAAGCAGGCTCCCCGTTGGTAGGGTAATTTGGACTATTTTTGAGGGGTTAAAACTGAAAATCAGTATCAGGATGAAAATCATGGAGCAGGGAGCCTGATGCGGGGCTTGATCCCAGGACTCTGGGATCATGACCCAAGCTGAAGACAGATGCTCAACCAATTGAGCCACCCACGCACCCCAACATTATATTAGTTTCAAGTGTACAACATAATGATTTAATGTGTGTATATATTGTGAAATGAGCACAATAGGTAGTTAACATCCATCACCACACAGTTAAAAAGCTTTTTTTCTTGTGTTGAGATTTGTAAGATCTCCTCTCAGTAATGTTCATATATACAATACAGTATTATTATTAATTTTTAAAAATTATTTGACAGACACATCGAGAGAGGGAACACAAGCAGGGGGACTGGGAGAGGGAGAAGCAGGCTTCCCATGGAGCAGGGAGCCCGATGCGGGGCTCTATCCCAGGACCCTGGGATCATGACCTGAGCCAAAGGCAGACGCTTAACCACTGAGCCACCCAGGCGCCCCTACAATACAGTATTATTAAATGTAGTTACTAAGCTATACATTATATTTCTATGTCTTACTTGTTTTGTAATTGGAAGTTTGTACCTTTTGAGTAATTTGACCCATTTTGCCCACTCCCAAGTCCCTATCTCTGGCAACAACCAATCTGTTCTCTGTATCTATGAGGTTGTTTTTGTTTTGTTTATTTAGAGGTCACATGTGAGATCATGTGACATTTGTCTGTCTCTGTCTGACTTAATTCACTTAGCATAATGTGCTCGTGGTCCATCCATGTTGTGACCAGTGGCAGAATTTCCTTCTCTTTTATGGCAAAATAATACTCCATTGTATAAATATATGCACTACATTTTCTTTATCCATTCATCCATTGATGGACACTTAGGTTGTTATCATGTTTTGGTTATTGAAAATAATGCTGCAGTGAACCTGGCCATGCCGTTATCTTTTTGAAGTAGTGTTTTTGTTTCCTTTGGATGAATATCCAGAAGTGGAATTGCTGATAATTACATGTTCTAGTTTTAATTTTTTGAGGAAACTCCATACTGCTTTCCATACTGGCCGGATCAGTTTACATTCCTACCAACAGTGTACTATGATTCCCTTTCTCTACATGTTCGCCGGCACTTGTTATTTCTAGTCTTTTTGATAATAGCCTTTCTGACAGGTGTGAGGTGCTATCTCATTGTGGTTTTGATTTGCATTTCTGTGATGATTAGTGATGTTGAGCACCTTTTCATGTACCTTTGATGATCTGTATATGTCGGGCAAATGTCTATTCAGGTCTTCTGCCCATTTTTTTTTCCCCTCTGCCCATTTTTAAATCTGATTGTTTTTTCCTATTGAGTTGTACGAGGTCTTTTTCTTTTACACATTTTGGGTATTAACTCATTGTCAGATATATGGTGGGTTTTTTGTTTTTTTGTTTTGTTTTGTTTTTTGAGAGAGCATGAGTGCATGTACTCGATCTGGGGGCGGGGCAGAGGGAGACGGGGAGAGAGAATCGCAAGCAGGCTCCATGCCCAGGCAGAGTCTGACGTGGGGCTCAATCTCATGATCCTGAGATCGTGACCTGAGCTGAATTCAAGAGTTGGATGCTTAACCGACTGAGCCACTCAAGCACCCCTGTCAGATACATTGTTTGCCAATATTTTCCCATTTGGTAGGTTGCCTTTTCATTTTGTTGATGGTTTCCTTTGCGGTAGAGACTTACTTACCCATTGATCAATGGAAGAAATTTTCTTACTTAATAAACTGTTTAGTAAGAGTTTACAAAGCAAATGAAATGTGGAATGGAGTGGGGATATTTAGCTTATTTAAAAGAAGTAACTAGCATGCTTGAGGAAAACTAGGTGGGTGGAGATGGGGAGATACAGAACTAAACAGTGTGGAAGTATCAATAATGAATGGATAAGGAATGGGGGGAGGCCACAGAAATTACTGGAAATGCCCATTAGGCTTTAATTAGCTCCTGGCATTTAGCCCTGACAGCCCCTAAACATTGTCAATATGATTATGCTGCAGCCGCTGCTCCCACGAGTATTGCCGCCACCGCCGCTACCCCCCCCCCACCAGAGCTCTCTAGCTTACCTTAATGGGGGCCGGAGCACCTTAGACTTTCTTTTGAGGACCTTGATGGTTTGGGGGAGGAGTATGGGCTGTTTTGCCAGCTGATAATTTAGAAAAAACAAGCTCTTTCTCCCCATGTACAAAGGAATAAATGTTTTGTATAGAGTGAATTCTGAGGAAGTAAAATATTTTAGTTTCTCAAAAAAGTATTGTATATTTCTGTGTCTGTTAAATTGAAGTCTAGATATACTTTAACCTGACCCTAATACCTCTTTTTTTTTGTCTTGGGGCATAATGTAGAAGATAACTCTGCACCTTACTCTGAATTTCATCTCCTTCACTGCTGGTGTATCAGTGTAGCAGCTTTTGTCTTCTGTTACTGCTTCTTTTATGTTGCCTCCAATTGCTTTTTTTTTTTTTTTAAACTACTTTTCAGTATTCATTTTAAGAATTATGTTGCCTAGGGGCGCCTGGGTGGGTCAGTCAGTTAAGCATCTGCCTTCAGCTCAGGTCGCGATCTCAGGGTCTTGGGATGGAGCCCTGCGTTGGGCTCCCTGCTGAGCGGGGCATCTGCTTCTCCCTCTCCCCCTGGCCTTCCCTCCCCCACTCAGGCTCGCATGCTGTCTCTCTCTCTCTCCAATAAATAAATAAAATTTTAAAAAGTATGTTGGAGTTGGTGATGTAATAGTATGCTTTTATAATAGAACTTTATAATTTTTTCTTCTAAGCTATTTCTTTTGATTCTCTCATAGTAACTGTAAGATAGGCAAGTAAATGATTGTTATTCTCATATTTGTGATAGCAAAGGTAGAGCTGGGACTTGAACCTGGTTCTTTGAATAAAACACCAAGGCTTATTTTAAATATTGGGTCTAGTAATGATTATTTCATGGGCCCATATTTAAGAATGCAAAGTCTAGACAGAAAGGTTGCTGAAGTCTGATGTCAGTGGTTCTCAAGTTTGAGTCTCAGGACCTCTTGATACTCTTAAAAGATAGTGAGTATCCCAGAGGGTTTTGTTTACATGGGTATATCTATCAGTATTTACCACATTAGAAATTAAAATTGAAAAATTAGAAAATGTTTATTAATTCACTCAAGGTACTGTAAATATGGTTTTTTTTTAACTTAATAAAAAACTATATAAAACATTTTGTACTCGAGGAATGGTATTGTCTTATATATTTACAAATACCATTAATGTTTGTCTGACTTAATAAAAGTCAAGTTGGATTCTCATACCTGCTTCTGCATTCAGTCTATTCCTATAGGTTCTTTTTTTTTTTTTTTTTTAAGATTTTTTTTATTAGAGAGAGAGATCGCAAGAGCAGGAACACAAGCAGGGGGAGCGGGAGAGGGAGAAGCAGGGAGCGCGATGTGGGGCTCGATCCCAGGACCCTGGGATCATGACCTGAGCCGAAGGCAGACGCTTAATGACTGAGCCACCCAGACACCCTATTGCTGTAGGTTCTTTTGTTTGAAGTGCGTGAAGACAATTCAGCCTCACAGAGATATATAGTTGGAAAAGGAAGAAGTAATTGAATAGCTTTTTCCAGATAATTATGAACTGTCTTTCATATTAAAACTGGACAAGTGGTAGTTTCTTAAGAATCCAGCTGTCTGTTGATTTCAGAGGTGATCATTAGAAACATGGAGAAGTTTACCTAATTCGTAGTAATGGACAGGATATTTGTATTAGACTCAGTGAGTATCTATTTGGGGAAGGAATAGGGATGGGATGGTGTCACTAAACTCATTAGAAAATAGGGGGAGTGTTCATATGTGTTTCTGAGGTTTACAGTTATTATTTCGAATGTATGTAATAAAGGGATCTGGTGAACCAAATGATTCCTCTGTTACCTGCTAGGAAGTTACCAACTTAACCTGTTTGTGGCTGAGAAGAAAGAGGAGGAGGATTTGTCAGGTGGGACCACATGGCTGTCCTTTTTGGAGGAAAGAATTCTAAGGACGGAAAAGGAATGTGATAGTAAGAGTAGTACCTCTTACCTAATAGTGTAGTGAGAATGCAGGGTCTGCATTTCATACACACGCACATGCCTCAGGTTTTGAGGAAGATAAATGGCTGTCTTTAAAAAGAGGTGCCAACACCTATAGACTGTTATGAAGAACTAAAAAGGGGGCATTTGACTAACTTGTAGTCTCATACCGTAGTTCAGGTTGGAGACTTCCTGTAGTACATGAGTGTTGGGAGTTCCGTTGATACAGCGGTGGTGTTGTTTGTTGTCAGTCTGTAGGTGTACTGTTAGAGCCATGCGGTGACCGCGGTGATGGTGAAGATGGCTGTCTGGAGGGGTAAGCATTTTCTCTCATTACTCATTAATCATTTTGAGAATTGGAGCCCTTGACAGATTTGGGGGTGAGAATTTTTAGCTGAATTTATCTGTTATAACATACGTTTTTGATAATCTAAAATACCAACTTCTTGTTTTAATGGTAAGCATAAAACATACTTATAAATATTCAGAGGGGCTACAGGTTCAGACAGACATTAGTTATAACTTGGAAAACATTCTGAAGGAAGAACAGAGCCTTCTTGGAGACACTCCAAACTTTCAGTTGATTTGTAGAACAATTGGGAATTTATTGATATTCTGAATATACCTTTCATTGAGTTAATTCATAGTCTTAGAACTGTGGGTTACTAACTGAAAGATTATAGCATATTTGCTTTACCACATTTGTACAGGATATTTTTGTTCCTTTCCAGCTTCTCCTTGGTGTATCCCAGCATAGTCTTACGCAGGTTGTGCTTGTTTACATCCTTGGCCAGCAAAAATGGGAGGGAGATACTGAGGCAATGAGTATTTCAGCCATATATAGTCACCATAGATACTCGATAGATACAGTCCTTTTGATCAGAAGCTTTCTAGAATGTTTTAAGTCACTGAATAGGTTTTGGGTCCTGTTACCCTTTTTCTGATTCTTTGAGACCTTGCCAAGCAGTGCATATTACAACTTGCCTAGGAAAGATGATTTGATATTCAGAAAACAGATTTGTAATGAATGCAGACTAGATTTAAATACTGAGGATTCTCAAACATTACTGATTTGGTGATAGCTTGTTGGCAAGGGTAAACTTGTGTTAATGCCATTGTCTCTCTTAATTGTGAGTAGGAATCCTGTTCTCTGAGGGTAAGTAAATTCTTTGGAGCCATGTCTCTGGAGTGTCTCCATACTCTGAAGGTCCACAGATTTCCTGCTTACAGCAGTTCCTTGTGCTTCCTTTCAGGAGGCAGGAATGATCCTCTTCCAGCCCAGGGAGTATTGGAGCTATGGGCTGAAGATATAAGATAAACAGGCATCCCCAGAATGATGACATCTGGATTTGGTAGAACAATAAGGATCCATTTAGTGAGGACTCAATCTTTTTGGAAAAGCTCTTTCCTCTTCAACTTGTGTATAGGTTAGCAAACTTGTTTTTAGATCCAAAGAGTTTCTTGGTTAGATGGATTACATTTTGCATGCTTAACACTCATGTTTCTCAAATTTAGATGATTGGGTCTTTTGTAGTCTCAAGGTAGAATGTAGCTCATTCCACCATTTGTTCCCACTCTAAGCAAGGGAAGGCCTTTGAGCTTGCCAGGGAATTTAGTTCATTTCTTATGCTCAGCAAGAATAAGGTAATTATGCATATGAGGAGACGACTTGCCATAGTTAGATCAACACCTGTCTTCTGGGTACACACTGTTAAGGCAGGGTACAAGCAGCATCTGTGTGTACCATTGTAAATTGCCACCATATCTTTGGGGAGAAGAAATTTCCCACAGTAGGTATATTGCTAACCTACTGTAATACCAGATGCTCTGTTGACTGGTCAAATAGGGAGAGATCATTTGTGACAGCTTGCTCTAGTATTTGTTCTAAATAGGGGTTCATTTTTATGGGGGCTATAAGAGGTGAATTGAAATTTTTAAACATTTCTTTTTTTTACATGTTACCATTATGTTTTGAGCAAGAAGAGGTTTAGAAGTAGTAATCTTGTTCTGATTGTGATAGAACACAATCAGATTTAAAATACAGGACCATAAGAAAATACATATATATAGGACCATCACTGTACTTTAAAAAAAAATCTTCTTTAAAAGAAAAAAGAAGTCCCAGAGTGGGGGATAATAAAGCTATTTGGTTAAAAGTAATATTTACTTTACAAAATCTTTTCCATTATACATTCAACCCTTTTGGTTTCTATTTATTGTGGATTTTAATTTTACTTTTAAAATGTTTTTCTTTTGGGGGGGGTGGTTGTGTGGGAGGGTGGAGAATGTTACTTAATTTTTCTAAATCTGAAGTAATTCTGTGGATCTTTTCAGTAGTGTGTGATTTTCAGATATAGGGCTCCAAAGAATGGGCATATGTCCAGTTGTCATTTTCTTCTCTCATATTATAAATGCTAACTATTTGGGGAAGAGAGGAATCTAGGTAAGAATTGTACAATGATAGTAACCTACTTACTCCTAAAAGACTAATAACTGTACTTGTATTTTTAGGAAAGAATATTTGTCATTTGACAGTGATACATTGTCACACTTGATTCTGGTAAGATTTTTTTCTTGTGGTTCTTAACAAATTTGACTAGGTTTAACCTACCAATTATTATACCTGGCCTTTAACGCTTGGGTTGAATAGGTTTAAAGGAGATGTAAATACAGATTCTCTTACCAGATATTTTACAGTTAAGCAGCGACTTAATTTGTCACTTTTGGTTACAAGTAACTTGGTTATAAAAACATTTTCCTGAATTTGGGATCCAAACTTTGTCTTCTAGTAGTACATACTATAAAACTGCAGATGTGTGCTTGAAAATAGTTTGGATGGTGGGAGTGGGACAGGAGTATAGAGGCACAGTAGTACACTAATGGAGACCATACAAGGATATACGCTGCTTGTTTTTAAGCTGAGTGAGAAAAGCTTTGTGGTTGTGAAATGTATTCTTTATTTCAAAATACAGGATTCTAGTAGCAAGATATGTGATTTGAATGCCAACACTGAGTCAGAAGTGCCAGGAGGTCAAAGTGTTGGTGTTCAAGGGGAAGCAGCATGTGGAACCCAAATTCCACATTTAGATCTGAAGAACGTTTCTGATGGTGATAAATGGGAAGGTAATTTTAGCCACACGTTATTTTCCTGATACTGTTATTTGTAACTGAAATTACCTAAAGCAATAATGAGACTACTGCTCTTTTCTGGACAATCTTACTCATTTTGACTTTCTGTTCTCTCTCTCATGTGAGAGGAGTGAGTGAATGTTGTTACTCAGATGCACCAATGAGATTGTAGGGCAACTATTGCATATGAACTTGAAGTTCTAATCTGATCCATTAGCTTTGAAGATGAAGTTAGAACTGATTGAAAAAATAAAATCCCCCAGGATAGGCTTTTGTTCATTGTTAAACCAGGTGCTAGTTCCCAGTCTTTGAAAATCTCACGTTAGGGCTTGGAGATCTCACCACTTTAAACAGAGGGCTTATATGTAACTATGTTTCCTTAATGATCATCAGGAAACCTTTTTTTTTCCCCCCCAAAATGATCTTTGAAGGCATTTCTAAGCAAATACTGTACCATATCCCCACATCTGTGTATTAGATTATATAAGCATGGGAACAGAGTCCTAACAGTTTTTACAAAGGAGAAGAAGTTTAAATGTAAAAAGCAAGCCACCTGTGTGTGTGTGTGTGTGTGTGTATACATATATATATATATATGTCAGAACTCAGTAAATGTGTACTTAAGAGTTGTATTTCATTGTATAAGTTTTTCTTTTTTTAATCAAAAGATGCAAAACCTAAATAAATACTGAACTCCAGTGAATGACTTGCATGCTGAAGTGTTTATAGGGAAGTATATCATTACCTGCAGTTTACTTTGAAATCCATGAAAAAAATAAGATGGTTAATGGGATGGAGAAATATTAAAAAGCAAGTATAGTAAAATATTAATGGTTGAATCTAGATGATTGGTGTATCGATGTTCACTGTAAAATTTTTTCAAGTTTATTGTATATTTATAAACTTCCAAATGTTGGGGGTGGAGGAGTGGAAGCCAGCAACAAATTTGAATTTAGGAGTCCTGTATCATACACCTTCCTAGGTAAAGAGACATTGAGACAACTCGGGATTCTTCCAAGTTACTTATTTGTTCACTTGGATGAAGTTCCCTTGGTTATCTCACCTTTGGCAAGTTAGCTGACGACATACAGTGGTCGTACCAAGAACTGCAGTGCTAATTCCACAGGCTCCTTTTGCCACCTCAGGTCTACTCACTTGATCACAGTTGGAGTTTTTATTTATTTATTTTTTAAGGTATAGCCAATTTTTTTTTTAAGCCCCAACCAGGTCATTGTCTGTGCCAATCTTTATTGCTGTCTCTCCACCCCCCTTCCTTTTTTTTTTTTTGTTCCAGATGTTTGGCATGCCTAGTGGCATATTATGTGTCTTAACTTCGACTAAATCAGGACGTTGTCTTTATTTTGCTTTGTTCTGGGTTATTTAGGATGTTTGGAATTTATGAAGATGCTCCCCAGAATTAGGGGATATGTTAGTATCCTGGTGGCAGTAAAGATCAACCGTCCCTTTCATTTATTTATCCTGACATAGTCACTGAAAAGAAGTGGTGGTCAACAGAGCAACCATGGAGCCAGCCGAAGTAGGAGAGGGGTCTCTGAACGTTGAGGCTGGGATTCTGACAGAGGGCTGATGCTTCTCCGTTTTGGAGGACGCAGATTAATAGCTCTTCATAATCTTTGGCCTGGGCACTCTGATCTTAAGTTTGAAGCATAGAAGAGCACTTGTTTTCCATTGTCTGAGGAGATAGAACTTTCTGTGTTCAGCTTCGCTTTCTGGATGCCTCCCTAAAGCGAATTTGATGCCGAGCTCAGCTCACTGTTTCCCTGTCAGAATCCTCCCCTTACAGCTTGTAGTACGCAAAGAAAGTAATTCTAGACCTCTGATTTTCAGTGCCTCAGCTCACCTGTTATAAACCTGGCTCAACAGCTGTGACAGATCCACATAGACCACCTGCTGGCTTTTACAGGAGTCGGGGTTAGTGACTTTCAGAGAGCCAGTGGTAGTAGACATTTGAGTGAACTTCTCAGCCATGAACCCTGCATGTGCTTGGAAGAGTGGCTGTTAGCGACTATGTTGTTCCTTCCAACTTTGCCACCAATACAAAGATTGATTTTCTATATCTAGGAATTAGGATGTTCTAATGAAAGTCAGGGTTCCTTAAGAGGCCAAATTACTTTAGACCCTAGATACCTTGGAATCAGAGACCTACCTTGTTTGATGTGCCTCTTAAAAGAGAAGTGGGGTCACTCCAAATAGAAGCCCACCTCCCTTTTCCTTAGTATGTGGGTTTTGTGTTTTGTATTGCTCAAAGGATAGTCAGCAGAATGCAGTTGGCAAGCAGGTAGCACGTGTCCACTAGCAGTATGAATTTGTAGCAGCCTGTCAAAAGGTTTTGGCTTTTAATACAAGTGGGCAGTATCTTTCCTTTAGACTTTCTCCTGCTAAAACTCTTGAATGAAATACAAGTAGGGTCTTTCCAAAGAGCAAACTAAGGAGATAATTTTCTGTCAAATCAATTAAATTGAAAAGCTTCAAACAGTACTTGGTTAAGAGTTTCCATTTCTTCAGTTTTATGTTTGAGTTTTAATAAAACAGCACTACTTTGATTTTTTTGCCTTGCTTGCTGAAATGGAAATGTATGTTGTGTTTGTTTTTAAAGTTTGGTTAGTAGTAATTTCTTTGAATAAAGTTTTTGAGCAGAATGCCTAACTGGTTTTAGGGAAATGTTTTTGGTATCTTTGGCTTTGTGTTAGTTATGTGTATGGTTTGTTCTGACTGTGCTGTGTGTTCACTTTAGTATTTTTTGCCATTTTTTCCATTTTATTAGCGTCATGCCCTATCACTTTTCCCCTCATTGATTTCAAAACAATGCATCTGCAGAGAGATGGGGAGGGTAAGTATGGTTCACCATAGTTTAGTTTTTTTTGCCTTTTGATGGTTCACTTTGTTGCCTTTTTATAAGCCCTTCTCCTGCTGTCCCCATATATTAGGAAAACTGTTCTGGGTTAAAAATGATACCCAGAAATAATTGTTTTTGTTACTTCCCTCTTAAAACAGGTGATTTCTCACAAAATGTTTATTACCAGTTATTTGCTGGGAAGCAGGTACAAGGGTTGCTTTGAAAATCACTTTATTGCTGGGTTTATTGTGGGATTGCACGCTTTGTACTCAATTTTTAGTTATCAGATTGATCTGGGCTTTAAAAACTAACTAAATTATGTTCTTATTACCCTGGAAAAATTATGTAATGCTTTAAATTGCTAATATGTAAAGTTAAACTAAATTACTAAAGTAGTAATCCTTAGCTATTGTGTGAAGAAAAAGAAAACATCAGTCTAATTTTTGACACTGTCAGGCCATCTTTGCATCCAGAAATACTTAAAAACTCACTTTTGCTATTGTTAATAGTCATATATCAAAGTTTTAAATTGTAGTTATAAATAAAGTTAGTGTATAGATGGAAAAGTTTTTCCCCTCTTCTGGATTCCAGTGATACTTGTATTTTTGTATTTGGAGTATATTTGTGGATTGTATGTTTATCTGTATGTGTTCTGTATGTAATCAAACCTTACATGGGCACAGACATCAAATATATCGACGTGGGTTCATTTGAGAACATACAGGATAACTCCAGTAAGATAAATATGCTTAAGGTCTCGTGCTGTTAAATTTTGTCTTGATAATACTGTTAAGTGTTTAATTACTAAGATATGTATTAAACATAGAAATCTTGTAATAGAAAATAACAACCACAACTTAACGTTAGAGGCCAGGTGCTGTCAGGTGAGTCAGCTGCTCATTTGGAAATGTTAAGAATTCTTTTGGAGTCAGAGAGCTCCATTTGGTGAGTGTTGTGAATAGCATGGGGAATAGCTTCCTTCCACTTTTAAGATAGTCACTTGACAGTGAGTGATAGCTTATTCACCTGGCAGCTATTGAGGACTGTTTCTGTTTACTGTTTGTAAAACAGCACTTGAAACTTAATATCTAATGTAACTTTAAAGAGCTTGACAGTGTCCTTCCTTGCTTTGTGACTGGGTTCAGAAATTTAAGGTATAACTCTTTATACCTAAAACTCTGAGCTAAAAAAAAAAGCGTAGAAAATTAGAAACTGTAGTAGGCTTTATGAAGATCCTATATATCCTTTTTTTTTTTTAAGTATATAACAAATATTATATGAACCACTATATAATGATATGATTTAAAGAAAATACAGCTGATAATTGTGTGACTTTTTTTTCCATGTGGAACCAAGAGACCCATGGTACTATTCTTTGTGTTTGTTTTATAGAGCCGTTTCCTGCTTTTAAGTCTTGGCAGGAAGACTCTGAGTCTGGAGAAGCTCAGCTCTCTCCTCAAGCTGGAAGAATGAATCATCACCCCCTGGAAGAGGACTGTCCTCCGGTATTATCACATCGTAGTTTAGATTTTGGGCAAAGCCAGCGTTTCCTACATGATCCAGAAACATTGGATTCCTCATCTAAGGCACTTTCTTTTACTAGGTACATTATTTTTATATACTTATGAGAGGCGATTCTTATTATGTCACCAGATCCTTTGAAAGATTTAATCCTCCAGACTTAAGAGTTCAAAGCTTTCCCCCTGTATCATGAAAAACGTTTTTTGTAATTTTTTGGAGGGGGCTCGTAAATTCTGAGTTCATTGACGTATAGAGGTTTGCTTTCTAATAGACATTTCCTCATAGTGTACATACTCATTTTTTCACCTATGACTGAAATACAGAACTTTGGAAGGGAAGCAGCAAGTGGAACTCACCAATCCCTAATGTTTTTATTGTCAAGACTTTAAATTGATTCTGAATGTCAAAACCTTTCCTTTGCAGTTTGAACACAAAATGAACTCTAGGTTCTAATGAACTCTAGTTCAAAGATGCCTAGCTGCTAGGCATCTTTGTTTCTTTTCTGCCTTCGTCCAAACAACTTTTGAGTGGTTTATACATTGTTTTCAACAGCACTTGTGTTAGCTACTGGTGTGGTCTCTAAAACTATAGTGTAAGGTTTTTTTTGGTGTTTTTTGTTTGTTTGTTTGTTTTACACTACCTGACTTTAGTGTTCAAGCCCCACTATGGGTATAGAGATAACTTAAAAATAAAATTTAAAAAAATTCTATTGGTTTCAGGTGTACATCATAGTAATTTGATAGTTTTGTACATTGAAATGAACCCCATGATAGGTCTAGCTACCATCTGTAATAACTTGAAATTTTAACTAACACTCTTGTTTTAATTCAGGATTCGAAGATCATCCTTCAGTTCAAAAGATGAGAAAAGAGAAGACAGAACACCATATCAGTTGGTCAAGAAACTTCAGAAAAAAATTAGACAATTTGAGGAACAGTTTGAAAGGGAAAGAAATAGCAAGGTAAGTTTGTAGCATTGTCCAGGGTTTGGCAGATCTACTGGAATTGGGAGGAGGTTCTTTGGAGAGCATTAGTCCATCTCTTTTCTTAGATAATGAAGTTGAGGTGTACAGAGAAATAGTGATCATGTAGATCTGAGATTGTATAGATCCATAGCTGCCTCATTTCCAGGCCAGTATTCTTACCAGTGCATCTTTATATTTCAATTGGCAAAAAAAAGCTTGTATAATTTTTAAAGGAAATACTTAACATTGACAAATCAAATTAATGCTATTCTGCTTCCTCAAAAACCACAAATAGCAAGTGGCGACAGGAGGGAGGAGGTGGTAGGGAGGGTGAAAGATATTTAATAATTAGAACATGTGAAGTGGAAAGAATCCTATACTTTGAGTCAGAAGACCTGTATTCAAATCTGGCTTTCGTCATTTGCTAGATTTTGCTCTGAGAGAGCTTTACTTGACATCCCCTTCTATCTACTTCAAATAAGATAAGATGAAATAAGGATTGAGTGAAATTTCTGCTGTGGGGACTGTAAAGTATTATTTGAGCATCAGTTAACAATTATGGCTTACCACAGAGGTTTCAGTGTTCCTTAATTTTTTAGCCCTCCTACAGTGATATTGCAGCCAATCCAAAGGTATTAAAATGGATGACAGAGCTTACCAAACTGCGGAAGCAAATTAAAGGTAGAAAATATATCATTTTTATAATATGTTTGCTTTAAACAGTACTTTTAATTCTCATTATTATAGTATTCTCATTACATGAGAATTGTATGAATTAATAATTCTATGACATTAATTAATAGAATTATTATATTCTATGAGAATTACGGTTATAGTTTTTGATAATTTTAAATCTGAGATGCTGTTTGGCAAAAATAAAAATTTCCTTTTGTCCTTTTATTAGTTATGGTCAAAGTTGTAGTACTGTATTCTTCCATATGTCCCTCTGGTGTTTCTATTAGTAATATTCTTTTCAAAAGTGCCCTAGATTATATATTCATAGGTGATATTAAAAAGTTTATCTGAAAAACAGTTCAAATATTAAGCAGTTTTGGTTTTTGGTAGGTATTTCATTAAGAATTTTTGATGGGTATTTAAGACTATCATAATAAACTGTTTATACTACAGAGACTAAAAATTATAAGTCTTCTTTAAATAAAAACTAGGTCTGTGTTACTGGGTATTGGCCCAGTATAGCAGCTGCTAAGTTATATTTACTTTATGGGTGTTTAATCAGCATGCTTTTTAGTAATTGTTAATACTTAAAAAATTATCTGTGCCAACTATGGGCTTATAATCTGGAGCATCACATTTTGGTATGTTCATTTGAATTTATTCAACAAAATTTTTACTATCATTAAGTACCGAGTACTTGTAGACATCTGAGCCTATATTGGTGGATAAGACTGTCCCTGTTGTCATTGAGTTTACATCCCTGTGGTTAAAGTAAGTTTCCTTACTCTTAGAATTTTCCCCTATAATTCTATTAAGCATTTACTTATTTAATGCCAGTTTCCAACCATCTGTGAAAATCATTACCTTGAATGTGTTACTGATGGGTGTATTAAATTGACAAGCATTAGTCTCTTAACTGATTTTCCAATTTTCTTGCGCTATTATTGTCTCAAAGTTCTTTCTCTGCATAGCAGCCAGAATTATCTTTTTAAAAACTCTGTTAACTATCTTTAAAGCCCTCAGTGAGCTTCCCTTTTAAGTTAGAATAAATGCCTTACAATGGAGAGAAGTAGTGATCGTGTAGATCTGAGATTATATAGATCCTTAGCTGCCTCATTTCCTTGCCTACTGTGCCCTTAGCCCATTTTATCACATTCCACTCTCATTCTCTGTTCCTTAAACATGCCATGCCTGGCTCTTGCTTTAACTGGGGAGGAATGCTCTTCCCCTAAATCTTCTAAGCTCCATTAGCTGCTGTTTCTTCCATGTTTACCTAGGATGTCCCCTTCTCAAAAAGTCCTTCTTCAGTCCATTAAATATTGTTGCTCTTTCCTAAAGTACATTCTTTTTAGCACTGTGACACCATCCTGTGTTCTCTTCTTTATAGCACTTAGCATTTTTTGAAATTATTTTATGAATCTGGTTACTTGGTTTTTGTTTTTACTTCCTTGAATATATGCTCCATGAGAACAGGGACCATGTTTCTTTGTTTACTAACGCTTACCAGAGAATCTTACTTTATGGTAAGGCTTTCTATGAATTATCATTGAAAGAATGAATGGTATAGCTTGCCTTATATAGAATTTCAGTATTTCATATGACCTTGAAATATCTCAGCCTGTGTGCTGTTAATGTTTACTTTCTTGTTATATATCTTGCTTATTACTCTTTTGCATCTTTAGCAAAATCATTA
This sequence comes from Neomonachus schauinslandi, assembly GCF_002201575.2. Taxonomy (NCBI): domain Eukaryota; kingdom Metazoa; phylum Chordata; class Mammalia; order Carnivora; family Phocidae; genus Neomonachus; species Neomonachus schauinslandi. The sequence continues at coordinate 29,049,774 of NC_058409.1, read as the reverse complement.
TTACTGATCTGTCTGTCCTCTTGGTTCTGAAATGTAGATGCAAAACACAAAAGCTCTGATGGAGAATTTGTACCTCAGACACGCCCACGTAGTAACACTCTTCCAAAAAGCTTTGGCTCTTCTCTAGACCATGAAGATGAAGAAAATGAAGATGAATCCAGGGTCATTCAGAAGGAGAAGAAGCCATCTAAGGAAGCAACACTTGAACTTATTCTGAAAAGACTGAAAGAAAAACGTGTTGAACGGTGTCTTCCAGAAGATATCAAAGTAACTTTGAGCTATGCTTTTTGCCAGACTAGCCTTTAGAGTCCCTGAAACAAAATAATTACCCCAGTGGCATAGAGATGTGTGGGTAGTCTTATTGGCTTGAGTCTGCTCTCCCAAGTTTGTAGGTAAACAACATGTTTTTATCTGCACCCCAGAAATGGCCAGTCTTTCTGGGAGTGAGTCACAGTAGTAAAACTAAGGAGCACCTGGCTAGCTCAGTTGGAGAGCTTGCGACTCTTGATCCTCGGGGTTGTGAGTTCTGAGCCCACGGTGGGTGTAGAGATTACTTAGAAATAAAATCTTTAAAAAAAAAGAAAAACTAGAATCTTGATCTGTTCATTTATATTGGAGATAGTTGGCAAGATGAATGTGTAAAGAGCCTAAACATAGCTGAGCTTGACTTGGCCTTGTATCTTAATAGTTACATGTATTGAGCTCTTAGCTTTTGCCAGGCCCTGACTCATATTATTTGCATTCTGCCCCTGAGTCCCTTCAACCGTCCTATGACTTATATGGATATGATTATGTCCATTAAAATACTAAGACAATAAGATTGTTGTGAGGATTGAGTAAATGAATATTTTTGAAGAACCATTACTCAAAGCCCGTGCCTAGTGCAGTCCTGGTCAAAGCACTTGGCAACCCAAAATACTTATCAGATGAGGTTTGTTGGGAGAATACAGAGATGGTCTCATGTGAACTTTTGTGTAGGCATTGATGAATCCTGATGCTCATTCCTGTCTTGACAACAGAGTATACCTCTTTCATGATTTAAATATTGGGAGTGTTTGTCTCCCTTGAACAGGGCTGGATTCGAAATTTTAATCATTCCCTTCCTTCAGCTTTTCTTGTTTTTCAATTTTGTGTTGGATCAACCAACCTCCTTTCCCCTCTCTCCACCCCTTTTTCTAGAAATGATTTTGATCTGGGTTAGCTTTATTCAGATTCATAGTCCGAGGTTTAAGGTCCAGGCTTGAGGTTGAAATCATAGTGTTTTACAGTTTACCCCTATCTATTCTCTACTGGATGTACATAATCTAAAGTTATATTTGTTATAGGAAGATATCATCCAGTGAATTTTTTTTTTTAACCTCTGTTCCATATGGTGAGAAACAAGGCAGTATTATCTGATCTTGGGAATAAGTAGAGAGTTTATTTGGTCTAGATTCAAAAGGGTATTCTGTGGAACATTGGTTCATTGGGATGTTAAAAGGTGGTCCAGTGGAACAAAGTGGGAAGTAATTTGGGATGTCCTTCCTCCTCTGTAATTTAGAGTACTAAAAGGTAGGAGGTGAGTATTGGCAGTGTAAAGAAAGTGTCATAGGAAGGGAAACTGAGCTCATAGATTAGAAGTCTAGGTCACACATTGGCAGTGTTGTACTTTTTCAGGATCTTTCCACTATACTACTGCCAGATTTTCTTAGTTGTTTAGTAGAAATACTGGTTTATAGGACAAAAAGAATTTAAGTAACTTATCCAAGGTTACTAAGCCGGTATTCATAATTTGTTCAGATAAAATATAAGTACGCCACCAAAGAGAATGGATATCTATTTACTGGGAGACCAGATTTTACAGGAGGCTGAAAACTGTTGTCTGCAAATTTGTAAGAAAAGGCTGTATTCTTGTTAGCCTAGGCTGGAGTGGGCTGCCTTTTCGCCCTAATTATTTACATTGTGGGATTGAGGAAGATAATGATGGTGCCAATGAGAGTGTTTTGTTTTTTTTTCTTTTAAATTCTAGAAAATGACAAAAGATCATTTGATAGAAGAGAAAACTTCTCTCCAAAAAAGTCTTCTTTACTATGAAAGTCAACATGGAAGGCCGGTAAATGTCTCTCTTGCTAAAGAGATTTAATATTCTTCCTTAAAAAAGAGCACAGATTTCTTTTGTGGCCCACATCTTCAGAGCTGGTTTGTAGAGCATTGTTTCCTGCATTTAGGAGATTGGCTACTTATTTAAAATAACTTCTTAAAAATTGATGAGAAAGTCATATTGCTTCATGTTTTAGACATTTAAAATTTCTGATGACTAGGTAATTTCCATTTGTCTTACTTTAGGTGACCAGAGAAGAGAGGCACATTGTGAAACCTCTCTATGAGAGATACAGACTTGTGAAACAGATGCTGACGAGAGCTAGCATCACTCCTGTTCTTGTGAGTAAAACACAGAAAGATTTCTCTAGTTCATTTTACCAAGACCGACCCTTTAAAAAATAGTATTGTGGTGGTATATTGGAGAAATACACAGCTAAGGTAGCAAGAATTGTATTTGTAAGGTGAGGTTACTGCTTTTAAAAGAATAGGCAGTTAATAATCAGTGCCTGCCTACCATCTCCCAGGCACTTGTAAAAGCATTTTATGTATGTCATTAAATGAAGATGTCATTAAATCCTGACAAGTCACAACAGGTAGCAGATGATAGCCTCATTTCACAGATGATGACACTGGGGCTAAGGAGTGGTATGTCCAGGCTCATCTACCTTGTGGAATTTAAAAACAAAAACAAAACATATTTCAGACCCTGGCATAGTTTCTTTCGATTTAAATTCTTGTGTTTGAAAACATAACAGTTTTGTGATGGCTGTCATGATAATTTAATTGCACAATGGAATAAACTGATTTTTTTTAAGTTCATCTTTTTAAATGAAGAAGTATCAAAATAATGTTTATTTACATTTGTGTACATTTTTAGAGAAAAATGAAAACTAATTCTTAGGTGCAAATTAAGTGCTGTCTCCAAATTAACCAGTAGATAGTAGGACTCTAGATTTCTCTCAGGCTCAAATAGAAAACAGCATGTAGCCCGTTCTGAGTCATTTTGTAGGTATTAATTCACTGGAGGTTCGCTTAGGCATGCAAGGTCATTTTTAAATTGACAGCCACTGGGATGCCTGAGTGGCTCAGTTGTTAAGCAGCTGCCTCTTGATATCAGCTCAAGTCATGATCTCAGGGTCCTGGGATCAGGCCCCACTTCAGGCTCTGCACTTAGCTTCAGGATTCTCTTTTCCTCTGCCTCTCCACCCCCACTTGCTCGCTTGTGCTCTCTCTCTAAAATAAATAAATCTTTAAAAAAAAAAAATTGGGCAGGGGGACCTGGGTGGCTCAGTCGTTGGGCGTCTGCCTTCGGCTCAGGTCATGATCCCGGGGTCCTGGGATAGAGCCCCGCATCGGGCTCCCTGCTTGGCGGGAAGCCTTCTCCCTCTCCCATTCCCCCTGCTTGTGTTCCCTCTCTCGCTGTGTCTCTCGCTGTCAAATAAATAAATGAAATCTATTTTTTTTTTAATATTTATTTGAGAGAGAGAATGAAATCTTTAAAAATATATATATATATTAAAAAAAAATTGGGCAAAGGATTTGATACACATTTCTCCAGAGAAGATATATAAATGGCCATTAAATATATGAAAAGATGATCAACAACATGAGTTATTAGGAAATGCAAATAAAAACCACATTCAGGGGCGCCTGGGTGGCTCAGTTGGTTAAGCGACTGCCTTCGGCTCAGGTCATGATCCTGGAGTCCCTGGATCGAGTCCCGCATCGGGCTCCCTGCTCAGCGAGGAGCCTGCTTCTCCCTCTAACCCTCCCCTCTCTTATGTACACTCTCTCTCTCTCATTCTCGCTCTCTCAAATAAATAAATCTTAAAACAAAAAACCACATTCAGGTACCACTTTATATCCACTAGAATAGCTTTAATGAGAAAAGATAACAGTGTTGGCAGGATGTGGAGAAATTGGAATGCTTACATTACACACTGCTGATGAATGTAAAATGGTGCAGCCGCTTTGATAAGTAGTTTGACGGTTCCTCAAAGGATTAAACATAGGGTTCTCATCTGACCTAGCAATTCTCCTAGGTATATGCCTGAGAGAACTGAAAACATGTTTACATGAAAACTTACAGATATTCATAGCAGCATCATTCATAATGGCTAAAAAGTAGAAAAAACCCCAAATGGGCAGCAACTGATGGATAAACAAAATGTGGTATATTCATATAATGGAATATTAGCCTTAAAAAAGGAATGAAGGTACCAATATATGCTACAACATGGGTAAACCTTACAAACATGCTAAGCGAGAGAAGCAAAATACAAAAGGCCACACATTGTATGATTCCATTTATGAAATACCTAGAATAGGCCAGCCCATTAAGACAGAGTAGATTAGTTGACCAAGGGGTAGGGGGAGAGGGCAAATGAGTTAATAGCTAATAAGTACAGAGTTTCTTTTGGGGTGATGAGCTATTTTGGAGTTAGAGGTGATGGTTGCACAACTTTGTGAATATACTAAAAACCACTAAATTGTACACTTTAAAGGAGTGAACTATATGGTACGTGGATTATATCTCAATGAAGCTGTTACTTTTTAAAAAGGAGTTTAAAGGTGTCCTGAGACTAAAAAAGTTGACAGCTCTTGTTAAAAAGAAAAATGTTCCGAATAAAATTACATGTAATACTTTATTTTTTATTCATTGAATGAGCTCTTTTAGACTGTCCAGACATAAATGATCATTTAGCATTCGTGTGCATACATAACAAGAAAACATAAGCAAAAATGAATTTACTAAGGAATTCCTAAAAAATTTTAAATGGTATGGTTAAGATTTTGAAAATGAAGTTTAGTATCTGTTCCATAGTGAATGAAGCTTTCTTTGAATGCTTTAAATAAAGCAGAAACCATGTTGTTACAGGGATCTCCATCTTCCAAGCGAAGGGGTCAGATGTTACAACCAATCATAGAAGGAGAAACTGCCCATTTTTTTGAAGAAATCAAGGTAATCCTTAAGAGAAATCATTCTCTGAAAGAAAAAGTTGAGAGTCATGGCCTATTTGATTCTTATTTGGTATCTTTTTAGGAAGAAGAAGAAGATGGTGTTACCCTGTCCTCTGAGCTAACTGATATCTTGAAAACTGCTGTACAGGCACAGTCTTCATTGGAAAACTCTGAATCTGATGTTGAAGAAAATCAAGAAAAACTGGCTCTGGATCTTCGATTGTCAAGTACTCGAGCAGCTTCTATGTATGTATGCTGGTTTGTGGTTTTTTTTTTTTTAAATCTATTTGTATAATGAAATTTACATGCTGAGAAGTTCAGTGTTAAATAATCAAGCACTTGGAGGGAATTAATATGTGCTCAAGAGATACACCTTTCTTAAAGGGTGTGATTTACAAATGTTGTCATTCACATTTTCTTTATTAAACATAAGTGTGTTTTAAAAATTAAAGAAACTAAAATCCGACATTTGTTTCGTAATAGAATGCTGGAACCAGCTGAGAGTTATGTTTATTCTCTATCAGCTTCTTTCCCTGATAACGGTGTATGATGGTGGTCTTCAGCCCTGGCTTCACTTTTTTTTTTTTTAAAGTATAATTAACATATAGTGCTATGTTAGTTTCAGGTATACAGCATTGTTGATTCAACAATTCTATATATTACTCATTGCTCACCACAATAAATGTAGTCACATACAATGTTACTACAGTATTATTGACTATATTCCCTGTGCTGTACTTTTCACCTCTGTGACTTCTTTACTTTATAACTGGAAGTTTGTGCCTCCTTATCCCTTTCACTTACTTTACCTAGCCCCCCACCCAGCTCCCTCCCTCACAGCCACTCAGTGTGTTCCCTGTTTTAATGAGACTTTGTTTTGTTTTCTGAATTTCACATGTAAGTGCAATCATACAGATTTTTTTTCTCTCTGGCTTAAATCATTTACCACTATACCCTCTAGGTTCATCCATGTTGTTGGAAATGGCAAGATTTCATTTTTTTTTTTATGGCCAAGTAATATTCCATAATTGTGTGTGTGTGTATGTGACACCACATCTTCTTTATCCATTCATCTGTTGATGGACACTTGGGCTGCTTTTGTATCTTGGCTGTTGTAAATAATGATGCAGTAAACATAGGGGTACATATATCTTTTCGAATTAATGTTTTTGTTTTCTTTGGGTAGATACCCAATAGTGGAAATACTGGATCATACGGTTTTTAATTTTTTGAGCCACCTCCATATTGTTTTCCACAGTAGCCTTGGCTTCACTTTAAAGTCACCTGGGGAAACTGCCCCCCCCGCCCCAAATACTGATGTAGAGCCCTACCTGTAGCTATTGGTACATTTAGTTGGTCTGGGCTGCAGATTAGGCATTGGTAGATTCTAAATGCTCCCCAGCTGACTTTAGTTTGCAGCCAGGGTTTGAACTCCTGCTAAGAACCACAGTGCTCTTTCAGTAATGTTTTCTTCCCATTTAAATTTTAGGCCTGAATTACTAGAACAACTTTGGAAAGCCAGAGCTGAAAAAAAGAAACTACGCAAAACGTTACGGGAATTTGAAGAAGCATTTTATCAAAAGAATGGAAGGTTTGTTGAACATGACAAAATTAAGCCTTCTTTCTCCTTGAACTTACAGGTGCCCATATGCTAAATTAAAGGAATGTATAGGAGTAGAAATAAATTGTGCATGTAAGGATATTACCATTGAAAATAAAAGTAGAAAACATACCTTTTAGTTTGAAGGCCTGTAATCTATTAACGGCAAGAAAAAGTCAGAGGTAGAATAAGCAACATCTGATAGAATATTTCAGAGTTGTCCTAGGAGGCTTGGTTGAGTGGCAGTTACATTGTGTTTTTGAATTCTACATTCTCATCTTTTTGGAAGTGTTTTGTGAAATAAGATGTTTTCCTTTTATTTTTATTTTTAATTCTTTTTAAAGATTTATTTATTTTAGAGAGAGAGAAGGGGGAGGGGCAGGGGGAGGGAGAGAGAATCTCAAGCAGACTCCCCGCTGAGCGTGGAGCCCAACGTGGGGCTCCATCTCCCGACCCTGAGATCATGACCTGAGCTGAAATCAAGAGTCGGATGCTTAACTGACTGAGCCACCCAGGCGCCCCTGTTTTTCCTCTTAGAAAGGGTCCTATAACATGACTGGTATTCTCAGTGTGGATTCTGAAGACTGAGACTGTTGCTGCTTGGGCTGCATGTCGGGCCATTCCCATTTCTAACATGTACTGGTGCCAATCAGCAGTGGGCTTCTAGGATACAGTATGGCATGTGCTTTTATCTAACTGAGACACAGGTGACCCAGTGGAACTCTTTTAAAAGTAACACCTTTTTTGTTTGTTTGTTTGTTAAAGGAAAATACATTCTAATTCAGGTGGTGGCCAGAAATGAGCATTATCTCAGGCCTCAGAAAAGTTTTTCCATATATGTAACTGGGTAGTCTTACCAAGCCAGTAGCTATATTACAAATTCCAAATTTGAGAGTCTTCTCTATAGTTGGCAAAATGGTTAAAAAAAAATCTAAGTGTAAGAATGCATTTTTCAAGTACCTTCTAAATGTATGAAATGACTGGTTGTAACCCTCTGGCACTTAATATACACTCACAGACCTGACAGAGTCTAACACTGCATATCTTACTAAAATGTTTGGTTACTTCCTAGTTTTCTGCAGTGACCATTGTTAAGTACAGCATTATTTAATCTGTCAATAGAGAAATTCATCAAAAATAGAAGTATTTTAGGAATGTTCCTTGGGGATGGGGGGAACTAGTCCAGTAATCTTTTTTCTTGCAGAGGAATTTTTTATTTGAATTTACTTCTGGTAACCTTGTGTCTCACATTAGGACATCTTCTGGGACTTTATTTTTCAGATGATCTCTAGAATATCACACATTTTATTTTCTACCCTAGGAATGCCCAGAAAGAGGATCGTGTTCCAGTGCTTGAGGAGTACAAGGAGTACAAGAAAATTAAAGCCAAACTCAGGCTTCTTGAAGTTCTTATCAGCAAACAAGATTCTTCAAAATCCATATAGAAATATGCTCCTTGAAAACATCATAAAAATCAGTTGTATTCCCTGAAGCTGTCATCGTGTGTACTTGGCTGGTACTTGAGTTCATTTTGTCAGGCACTCCAAGAGTATCATTTTGTACTTGGTTGTGGTGCCACTAGAGGAAGACGGGAGGGTAAGTAGACCCTCTCTAGGGAGCGTGGTGTTCCATGTTAACCACAGACTGTCCTCTCCACCTTTAGCAAACATCCAGTTTTCATCATTGTTTTGTACTACAGATACATCCTGTTAGCAAAAGACTAGTACTTTATTCTTTCAACTTCAAGAACTTTGGAGATACAAGCTTTTTGTTATCACCAACTTTATTTTTATTATTATTTTTTTAATTACTGAAGAAAATTGAGAAGAACATCTTCACATTGAATTCTTCGGTTGCCTTTTTCTTACAGAATGACTGAAAATTGGAAAGAAAAGCCTATAAATGTGCACATATGCAACTATGTCCTGTGTTTTCTTAGAAAACCAAAATCAACTGAAATTTCAAGTCCTACTGTGGAACACATTTCTGTTTAATTTCCAAAGTGACACTTTCTCACAGGTGGTAGTATGTTAGAAAAATTTTGCAATTCACTGGTCACACAGCTCCTGGATGAAGATAACAGAGGGTAGACCAAAAAGTGACCTTGTTTATTAGTATAGTGAAAACACACACCACACATCATACACAGAACTGAATCATATCACATGCTGCCTACGGGACATAAGTTACTGTTTGTTTCCTCAGTTACTCTTTATTAGCTGGTGATGATGTGGTTTGTCTGGATCAGATCCTGTATTTTTTCCCCCTACCCACCTCCAGATAATGTGAGAAAATAGCCATGTCTATGTAGGAACACTGATGGTGCTCAGATTTGTGTGTTCAGTCAGGTGGGCCTAAGTTGGCAAAAGAGTCATTATGCCTGAATTAAATCTTTCCTTCACAAGGGCTATACCACTGCACTTTCACGTGTACCTTCCGGGGGTTGCATCATTTTTTTTTTTTTTAAATCAGCAAAATCCATAAAGAAAACATCCTCTAACAGGAGCCCTTTTCCTCAGTCACATGCTGTTTAAAGCAGTTGTGTGGTGGTATGCCCCTTGTCATATAATCTAAGCTTATCTTTTATTCTTTGGTTTTGCATGGCTTTTCTTCAAGTACTCTTCCGGTATCATTCTGCTAATGATTTTCACAGATTGGTGACTTTATTTGAGCTAAGAATATAGGCAATAACAGCATATTCTGGTCAGGCTTAATGTAAGTGTTAATTTTTTTGGATTGATGAGTGTCTCACTTTGTGCCCATGTTTTGCATGCATTGATTCATGCATGGTTTTCTTAACTAGCTGATATTAACAGTTCCATATAAAAATGGGACTTCCGCAACATTCTTTAATCAAGTGAGGGAAGCATGAACCTCAGACTTCTGGCACTATTACATAGTAAGCACATGAAGTAGCTTGATAATAAGTAGTGTTTCTAGGATTTCACATTTCACCTGTGTGTGCAATGCCTTTTTTGGGGGGGAGGGAATGTTCATTGGTGGTGAACATGTAGTTGGGGAATAAAGCACTAAATCCAGCCCTTCTCGTGTGGTTTCCTTTTGATACGGCTAGGTTATTCATAATGTATACTTAGAAAAATGAAATTGAAAATGCCAAAAGAAGTAACACTTTGATTTGAATGCAGCATGCAGTGTGCATTTAATTTCTTTCAGTCTCCAGATGGGAGGGAGTATATCCAAACATCTAATTTAATGTGCACTGTATATTGTTTTATATGAATGTTTTATATACCACATGCAAAAATGTCCATATGCACTATTTAAATGTTTTAAATAATATATTCCTTCTTTATAATGCTAAATCTATATGAGTACCATATTTTTATAAGTCAGTGGCCTGACTGGTTTCATTTTAGAATTAACAGCTGCTTCATGGTGACAAGATTCTTCAAAATCCATATAGAAATATCACTGTTCATGTTTGGCTGCAGGTAGAATAGATACAAGTGGCATGACAGCACTTAACATGCTATGTGACAGTACTGTGTGTCAGAGTTGAGCAGTAGGTGGTAGAATTAGGCAGTTTGTGATAGTTTTACTTTGGTACAAGTAAAAACTGTATATCTATATACAAATAATATATAGATATATATGACCACCAATATAATTGCATTGCTGTGTCTGGCACTTCATTGTATAGACTTTTGTAATAAAAGAACTTGAATGTTCCAAGTCAATATAAATGTTTTTTGTTTTGTTTTCACTAGATATTCAAAAAGAAAAAGACCTTAAGTGTTTCCTTGCCTTAATGTTCTTAGGCTTTGTTTGAGTTACCTCAATGAGGGACCATGTTGGGGGACAACAGGGTTGCTAAACCACTTGGCTGGCTACAGCTCTGGGGATTGGTAAGACAAGGAAAGGCCATGTTGTTGATTGCCTTGTGGGAATGTAGGGAGAAGATGCAGGAGAACAGTCAGCATTTCTTGTTGCAGTGAATTATCCTACTAAGCGAACTTGAGGTACAGTTTTCTAAGAGAAGAGGTTGGCCTCAGGGAGGCGGGTAGATGTAAAATCTATTGAGCATCAATGTGGAAGTCGAGTACTATGGTCAGATGATGGTGTTTGTGCCAAGAGAACATACGGCTCTTCTAGGAGGGCTTATGTAACCCACTAAAGAAATTAAAAGAGTTACTACTTCACACAACTTTCCAACCACCCAGACAGGGCTTTTGCAGTGCCCTCATTCCTACTTCTCATAGATTAAGTTGACTTCTCATAACCCTGATACTCCTACCTTGCTCTTTGTTTTTTAAAGTATATTTTGCTTTTAGATTGGTGAGGAAACACTTTAAGGAAACTTTAAATGTGTTACTCTGGGAACTTTTTAGATGAATTTCCAGTTTGAAAATATTAGTGAAATTTCTGTAGATGATTGGGAAGTTTGTTCTTCTACATTTTAGCTTTTTCTAGGTGACCTCAAACTGGAAAGAATGGAGGTGAGATTATTTTATTTGGGGTCTTAGGTAATGGTTTTCCAAAATCCTAAGTATTTGTTAATTTATCTATGGCCAGAAGAAGTTAGAACGTGGTATATGATGAAAGCACCAACAGTTTTTATACTCTAGGTAACACTGAGAAAACTGACTTTACCTACTTAGTGACCTATTAAAGACCTTCCCCATGAACCATAAGCAGCATTATTTTGTACTTTATCTTCACATTGCTAGAATTTAATAAATGTCATAAAATCCTTTATGTGTAACTGCGTGTATACTCTGGATGCGTGCTGTAATACACATGGATTGTACAGTAGGTCCCATTCAGGGGCACTTAATTTCTGGAAATCTTTTGAGATCATCACTGACTGACGATAGTTTGCTGATAGGTGGTGTAGTGTTTTCAAAGTGTACCTGTAATGGGGACATGTTTAGGAAATAAATCAGTACAAGGATAAATGTTTGTTAGAAATACTCAATGATCATATCATAGGTTCTCACCTGCACGTCTCTCAAGGTTGTAGAGTTGAAATCTTTCTCATCACTCGGTTTAGTTTTAGACTGACATAGTGTAATTCTTTCTCCAGCTCCACGGCATATAAAAAGAGTCTAGAGGATAATTTAGAAGGAAGCAGAGAATGAGTAACATACCTTTGTGCATAAAGAGTCAGCAGATTATTAGTACCTATTGTTAAGTACTTGGGAGTGGGAAGATAGTATTTTAAGCTTCTAAAACATGCCTAGTGTGGCCAAGTTTGGATCTTATAATCTAAAACTGGAGAACAGTGTTTGCTGCTATGCATATCAAATATAAATGGCAGTTCCTATTTGGAGATGTAAGGATAAAAGCAATTGGTTCCACTCTCACCTTACATTTAAACAAAAGAGTCTTGTGCTTTCTGTTTAATTTCAAAGTTGGGTTAAAAAGATGACCATATTCAACAGAATAAGGTCTGGTTTCAGGAAAATAATGGAACTCATGGCCCCGGTCTCCATATCATGATATCCCACAGTGCCCTGGTTAGAACACATACTTACTCTCGAAATTCCTGTTGAGTGACAGGCTGGTAGTCATCTTGAATTTCTGCAGAATAATACTTTTTCTCAAGCCTCTCTTTCCACTTTTTCATCTGCTTTGCACTTTGAATCTCCTGTCAAGTCACAGGACAAGCATCGTTGGCACTCGAGCATCATGGGGTTGAAAATCTTAAACTAGTCTCTCCAGGGCTGTGGTTTTGAGCCCCACTGGAGTTTTGCCCTTCCTGGCTTTAAGATCTATGCATCAGCAGATTCATTTGAGAGGACTTGGTGTTAGAACTGTTCACCAGAGTTAGGGGTTTTTTAAATTAAAAATCATCAGCTTATTCTCGTTTCACTGCCATCTTCCCCTCTGCCTCTCCAGCTGAATTTCTTACATTCTCTGTTCTTCACTAGGCTAAAGCTGAGCTGTTCTTTTCTGTACTTCTGTTGTGTAATGAAGCAGATGTACTTCAGGTACATCTGTGGGTATTTGCCCTCCCAGCTGCTTCAAAGCCAGACCACTGCAGTCTTACCTAACAGTCCCTGGTCCCCTTTTCAGGATTACTGCATCAATATGTGCACTCCAATCTGCCCACAGACCCCAAAATAAGTTCCTCATAACAAAATTGTTGCTATGTTTGTCTCTGCTCCTAAAGAGTCCTTCCTGTGTTTTGTCCTCACTACCACCCGCTTCCCTTTTAGTGTCCAAATAACTTTTTCCCAACTTTAGAAAAAATGCACTCTTACATAATGTAGAACATAGGGACAGCACTAAAAAAAAAAAAAAAAAAAAAAGAGGAGGGGCGCCTGGGTGACTTGAGTCGGTTAAGCATCTGCCTTCTGCTCAGGTCATGATTCCAGGGTCCTGGGATCGAGTCCCGCATTGGGCTCCTTGCTCAGTTGGGGAGCCTGCTTCTGCTTCTCCCTCTGCCAGCCACTCCCCCTGCGTGTGCTCTCTCTCTCTCAAATAAGTAAATAAATATACCTTTAAAAAAGAAAAGGAGACTTTGCATCCTGATATGATCCAAAGTCTTTTTTTTTTTTTTTTAAGATTTTATTTATTTATTTGACAGAGGCACAGCGAGAGAGGGAACACAAGCAGGGGAGGTGGGAGAGGGAGAAGCAGGCTTCCAGCGGAGCAGGGAGCCCAATGCGGGGCTCGATCCCAGGACCCCGGGATCATGACCTGAGCCGAAGGCAGACGCTTAGTGACTGAGCCTCCCAGGCGCCCCCTGAGCCACCCAGGCGCCCCAGATCCAAAGTTTTCTCAGTAAATCAGTCTGATACTGCCCTGCTCCAGCAATGATTTGAAGTACCAAAGTTGATCCCTTTATGAGGATTCTGATTACTCTGCCCAGAGAGGATGGTGATGCCTAAGTTTGTACACTGTTTACTTGATAAATGTGTGCTGTTCTGGTCAGAGAAACTATCAGACGTTGTCTGCTTTTAAACCAACATAGCATAAGTAGGAAAGGATGGCTTTCAGTCTTGCTATATAGCAGTTTTATTTTGGCCACATTATAGCATTCACATTTTGACATATTCACTTACACTTTTTTTTTGTATTTGAGAGAGCGAGAGAGAGAGAGAGCACAAGAGGGGGGAGCGGGAGAGGGAGAAGCAGACTCCCTGCCGAGCAGGGAGCCCGATGCGGGACTCGATCCAGGGACTCCAGGATCATGACCTGAGCCGAAGGCAGTCGCTTAACCAGCTGAGCCACCCAGGTGCCCCCACTTACACTTTTAATATGGTGTTAAGTGGTAGGCCATGCAATATTTGTAAATGACCAGGCCTGTAATAATATGGATGTGGTAGTAGTATGGGTTAAATAGACTGCCTAGTAAACTTGACTGATCCTTCACAAAAACCCATCTCAACCATCACTACTTCTGTGAAGCCTGCCTTGACGTTCACAGGAAAGTGGCGCCTTTCCTCACAAGCAGAGTGGCAATTCTGGGGGCATTTTCTCCAAGTTTCAAGGTTCTAATCGCCTCACCTCTTCCCTGTAGATGATAGCTGTCACTTACTGTTGTCTCTGCATTCATTTAGTGTTCAACACTGGCTCTTCTAGTCCTCTAATACCTCAGGAAGGAATTCTCTGTAGTAAATGCCCTCTTTTTTGACTGCCTTGTGTGTTTTTGTTTTTCTGACTGGACTAACGAGTATTTGGTAGCAGGGGAACTCCAAAGAATCAGACCTTCATAGATGATGTGCTTCCACCAAGGGACATGATAACTGACTCTAAGAATATGAGACTATCACCTGGCCATTTGGGATTCCTCAGGCTACTGAACCAGCAAGCAAAGAAGTGGGTACTCAATGGACTGAGTACCAAGGGGAAGTTGGTTGCTGCTACAAAACAGGTGCAGAGAGGGCTATATTTGGAACCCAGGGAATTCTCTGGGGTATGCCTGTTTTATGTCCAAAAATAAACTTTGTAGTTTAGGGATGCCAGGTTGGTGTAGTCAGTATGAGCATGCAACTCTTGATCTCGGGGTTGTGAGTTCAGGCCCCATGTGGTGGGTAGAGTTTACTAAAAAAAAAAAACTTTGTAGTTTAAACATTAAGTTCTTAAGGAATTGTGATATCATTAGGAAAGGTCTTAACATCACCCAGAGATAGAATTATTCTTGGGACTTCTCCCTTTTGGGGGAGAGGATAAAAGTGCCTTCATTTGTATAAAGGATAGTTCGACCTTATTGGAGGGAACCATGAAAAATAGTTAATGTCATTATATGCAAGTGTATATATGTGTATACTAAATATACACATGTGTGTATATTTACATATGTATATACTAAATAGCCAAAAGGGTCATCTGGACCTACTATTTAGCTGATTTCTCTCAACTCAAAATTTACCCTTTTATGCTCTATGGCGCTAGGTCTCAGGTTTTACAAACCTCATTCCCCAGACTCTTGCTACTGGCTTGTTAGGTTCTGCCTTCGTGAAGGATGATGGGGTGAAGGATCTGGGTTTTTATCTGTCAGCATTGCTTCTGCTAATGGTAGTCCCCTCCAGGGTCTGGCTCCTGGCTGCAGCATGGCAGAGCCCGTCGGCACACCCAGAACCAGCCTCACCATACTCCCTCAGAAATAGTAACAGCAGGAATGGGATGGGGGTTACCTTAGAGGTCTGAACAATAGCTCTGTAGGCTCCTTCTCTAAGAGGAGGTTCAGATAACTTCACCTTTTGTAACCTTAGCCTTGGGAGTGGTAGCATCTTCCTAGAGTATGAGTTGCGTCAGTGTTTTTACTTTTTCTGCCTTCCAGGACCCATGTAACCAGTTCCCTGTAGTAAATTTTTTCTGTTTAAAATATATAATGTGGGGACACCTGGGTGG